>NW_027186157.1:982-44449 GCF_028583685.1 Petaurus breviceps papuanus | reverse complement strand
AGACCCCTGCAACAACAGTACTGTCCCTCACCAGTGGACAGTATTCACTCTCTGTCTGCAGGACAGTCTCAGGCCTTCTTAGCGAACAGCCAGGTTCCAGGACTTCTTCAACAAAAGGACAGTCTTTCACCAGTGGACAAATCTGGCAAAATAACATCAAAACAGACAGACAAAGTACCAGCAAAACAGCCATGTCTCCTCAGTCCTTGGCAGCTCAGGGGGCAGGTCTCAAAAGTCCAGGGCAATTCAAAGCGGCCACCAGCAATTCTCTTAGTCTCTCTCTCTCCACGAGGTGCTGCTACCAAAAAAGATCTTCCGCCTCTCTCTTGTGTCTCCAAATCTACGTCACCAGCTCCTCCCAATTCAGGACTTTCTTTTCACATCAACAAGCCCATCCCACAGGTGGGATTAACAAGCTCTGGGTTTTAACACAATCAATTTGAAAACCAAGCCAATACAGGGGAATCTTTAATTGCCATTACTATCACAAGACTGTTGACCCCTTGAAACAGCTATCTTTCCTAGTGAAGCAGATCTAAGAACCTGTACTAGCAGCATCCTGCATATGCCAGTGTGTTCGCTGTTACACCAAGGCACATATTATGAAGCAAGAAATAGGATTTGAACCCAGATCCTTTAATTCCAGAGGTAATTGTCTTTGAACTGAACAATGTTCCAAATGATATTTTATCACTAACACTGATGTTAGGTGTAATTGCCTTCTGGGTCCATTTTGAGACATTTTCTTCTAATCCTATAGGAATGTGCTGGAGCTAGTAGGTAAATGCATTTATTGCCTTCATCTCATTGCTTGAACTGAGCTTGCTTTCTTTAGCTTTTCTTTCACTGTTTAGTGGTAGCCCTTGTCAACTTCATTAATCCTAGAATTGCAGACTTCCCCTCACACAAATTCTTCAATAATTTGATTTTTATTGAGAGTAAATGCTTTTGTCACCATAGATTGACTTTTACTGTTTATATTTGCTTACATTTGCCAATACCAGATATCTAACTACTTTAGACTAGTACTTTTCCCTAGTTTGTGAGTTTGACAAGTTGACACCATCAATATCCTCTTTACCACATTGTGGTACAGGGGTGATTGATTCTGGGCTCTCAAAGGCTGTACCAGCTGAATGAAAGCAGTATCAGGCCCTATTAACTTGTAAAAGTTCTGAGTAGGGCCCCCCTATTAACCTGTAAAAATTCTGATGTATTGTGTGTCTGTCATTCAAAGAATAGCCTAAGTATGTTTGGAGATACTTATCACTAGAAAGTTGCATTAACAGGTGGATTTTTGGGGGGGAGGGGGAGTGTTGCTATAGCAACTCATTAAATGATCAGCTATAACATGGAAGTATATTCATTGATGAGAGTACCCTCATACTCAAGTACCATCCAAGTCAATATGTCATTTATCAGGTACCAGGCACTATACATTGGGCTGGTGATACAAAGGCAAGAAAAGATACAATCTTTGTACTCAGGAAGCTTATAGTCCATTGGAGGAAAACAATGTATTCTCGGTGAAGTTTAAAAAAAATGAAATAAAAACGAAGTTAAAAGATCAGAACCAAGAGAACATTGTACACAGTAACAGCAATACTGCAGGATGATCAACTGTGAATGACTTAGCTATATTCAGCAACACAATGATCTGAGACTATTCCAAGGGACTCACATTAAAAAATGCTATCCACTGCCAGAGAAAGAACTGAAGGAGTCTGAATTGAAGCATTGAAGCATACTATTTTTCAATTTCTGTATTTTTTGTGTTTTTCCCCCTTTGGGTCTGTGTCTTCTTTCACAACATGACAGTGTAATACATTTCATATAATTGAATATATATATATGTATATATATGTGTATATATATATATATATAATTGCTTATTGTGGGGGGGGGAGTGAAGGAGAGAGAGAAAGAAAAAAATTTGAAACTCAAAAGTAAAAAAATTGAATGTTAAAAATCATCTTTACAAGGAACCAGGGAAAAAGTAAAATATTATTTTAATTAACTAATTAACAAAGAAAGCTAAATTGAAGCCAAATTGTGAAGTGAAGGGTTTTTAAATGCCAGAGACATTTGCCTTTTATCTTAGAGACAACAGAAAATCATTGAAACTTCTTGAGCAGGGGAGTAACATGATCAAAACCGGGAAACTTAACTCTTGTGTAGAGGATGAATTGGGGAGGGGAAAGAGTAGATGCAGGGGTGGGGAACCTGTGGCCTTCTAGATCCTTGGGTACAGTATTTTGACTGAGTCCAAGTTTTATAGGACAAATCCTTTTACTAAGGAATTTTGTTCTATGAAGTTTGGATTTAGTCAAAGGGCAGTACTTGAGGACATAGTGGGCCACATGGGGCCTTGAGGTCACAGGTTCCCCACCCCTGGACTAGAGACAAGGAGAATAATTAGGCAGCTAATTAAGACTTCAGGTGAGACTTGATGAAGGTCTGAACCAAGATGGTAGCAGTGTGAATGGAGAGAAGGGGACACATGTGAGAGATCTGAAAGAGACAAGACTTGACAAATGATTGACATTTTTTGAGATAGGATGAAAAGTAGGTAACCAGAAAATGACTTCACAAATCCTTGTTGTATTGAAGTATGAGGGGGCTGACCTCATGTTTCATATTAGCCCTAGGCTTGTTAAAGAATATTGTTCTTCTATATGTATTCCCTTCCTCAATGACCCCAACAGCTCTGTTGTTTTCTTATTTTAGATTCAGCCTCCAAACCAAAGCAGAGAGCTAAGGGAGTCCACTTGAACTATTTTGAATTCCCTACATATAAGCTTCGATGAACAGTCCTTTTGCTAATCCATTCAGCATTTATTGTGTGTACTCCATGCAGAGAAGAGTGCTAGATAGTGAAGAAAATAATCATCATAAATTATAACCGACATTTTTATAGCTCTTTTATAGCTTATAAGGTGCCTTCTTCACAAGAATCTTGTGATGTAGCTATTTATTGTATGTATTATTATACAGAAGAAGAAATTGAGAAGTTAAACAATTTGCCCTAGGACACAAAACTAGTAAGTATAGGACCTGGGAATCAAACCTATGTCTCTGTTGTTCTTCCTGAGAAGCAGTGTTGTGGAGTGAATAGAATGTTGTACTTGGAGCAAAGAATTCATAGAATTAAAATCTCACCTCTGACTCTTAACTAACTTTTTTTTTTTTACCATGGGCAAATCAATCATCTTCTCTGATCCTCAGTTTCCTCTTCTATATAAAGGCTATAATATTATCTGTAACACCTACCTCACAAGATCATCTCCAGGTTCAACTAAGGCAATTGATGGAAAGCACTTTGAAAATTTTGAAATAGTATCTAAATGGCAGTTATCAATCAATCATTTAACAAGTTATTATTATCAACTCGAGTTCCAAAGGTCTTTTTCATCCCTGCCTTTCTTGAAGCTTGGCTATAAGATGTTATTGTATTTATTCATCATATGCTTTCAAAATGATCAGTTTTAGACATCTACAAACTATTTATCTACTGTCATCACCAATATTGATAACAACATTATTGCTATGCCCACATTGGCCCCAAATCTGTTTACTGTCCTAATGAATTGCTTCTGGTTTCTAGTAGTGCTTATATTAAGAAATCTGCTTTTAAGGGTATAGTAAAGTTATGCCCAAATGCCTGGAGCTGGTACCTAGGTTAATTTTAAACAGAAAGCCTTCTCTTCTAGCAGCACATTTATCCAACATGAATAAGAAGAAAAGTGTGATAATATTTTCTTAAACTTTCATGTTGGCAACAAATTCCAGGGGTCTGCACACTCTAGAGTCCACTACTGGTCAGAAATGGTGACCTTTCACAACTTCTCTGAACTTGGGATTTACTGAGTTCTTCAGAGAACAGGTACTGTGTTAATCAAGGTCGTATTCATTACCACCATCCCCATGTTTAATTCCGCATGCTCAAGTGCAAATAAATGCTGAATTCAGAGTCTTAGACAGTTACACAAATAAACACCAAGTCACACAAATGTTTTACTAGTCATGGCTCCTGGTCATAAAAGGTAGTCAATATGTTTTAATTTCTCAAGGGATATGGATTATTCCTGTGGTCCAGTCTTCATTGGTCTAGGGCAGTGGTTACCAGCTCTTTTGTTCATGAATCCCTTTTAACAACAACAGCAAAAAATGTGTTGTGAACCCCAATGTAATTTAACATACTCTGCAATTATAGAGGGTGTCATTAAAGAATTTTAGTATGAACCTGAGTTTGCAAACTACTAGATGGGAACAACTGGCATAGGGAAATTACTGGTGAAAAAATTCCTCTACCAATTCAATTTGGCAATTCCGTTGCAACTTATAGTCTTATTGCCTAGAGTATTGGGAGATTAAGTGATTTGCCCAGGGTCACATATGCAGTATATGTCACAGACTTTGAACTCAGGTGTTCCTGGCTTTGAAGTTATTTCTTTTTCCATTACAACATCTTTTTGGCTTTGAAGCTAACTTAATATTCACTATGGCATCCCATCTCTCATCTTAATTATTTCCCTTGTATAAATTCTTATTTTGTTGTCTACTGGTCAAATAACTATTCGTAAGCTTGGATTGTTGAATCTTGAGAGATTAAAATTCTCCTGTAAAAGATCTGTGAGCTCATTAGTAAAGACATTTCCTTCAACAGTGTAGCTCACAACTTTTCAATGCCTGTCCATCTTGCACAACTCTCTTGCTTTTGTAGGAGTGAGCCATCAGGGTGCAGTGAAAAACATGATGAAATTAATGTGCTAAATTTGGAGATACCGAATCTGAATTCAAAGACCAACTCATCTATTTAGCACTTGTGTGACCTTGAGCAAATGACTTAACCTGTATCGGCTTTACTTTTGTCATCTGTAAAATGGAATGGTTGAATCAGTCAGTTTCTAAGGTCCTTTGCAGCTATACATCTGAATGTTTTGATATTCCTCTAAGTTTGCCACAGGCGATGGACCCAACTTGTGGGGTCCTTTCTCTGGTTCTCTTTGTATATTAGGTATATCAGTGGAACATGCAACTCATTAAATAAATTAAAGTACAGATAGCCCTCAGACTCATGATAAAAATCCATCACTCAAAATAGACAAAGTCATTTGAGGATTTATCACTCCATGAAGTGAGGGCAGAGTGACTTGGTGACATAAAAAAAAATCTTGGAAACTAAGATATTGAAATTGAGGTAATTGGAAATTGAGGTATATCCTGGCTATTGCCTTCCTAGTCCTCCCAAAATCCTGAACAAATTACTCTGAGCAAATGAAATGGACGCTACCTACATCTTGCATAAGTTGTCCTGGTAAAAGCAATTCTATAGTTCTTTGAAAGCCAAGGCAGAATATATAGCATTAGTGCCCTGTCCTGAGTAGAGTACTATACTTGGCACTTCGCATTCAAAATTCCACCTTATACACTTACTAGTTATGTGACCCTGGACAAATCACTAAACTACTCTAAACCTTGGTTTCTTCATCCATAGAATGGGGCTAATAATTATATCTTCTTCATAGCCTTATTGCAAAGATCAAATGAGATGATATATATAAATATCATAGCAAACCTTAAATATAGACATATAAATAAAATGCATACATACGTATATATATATATATATATATATATTTGTCCTCACTACAACCCTGTGTGGTAGATATTATTTTTACCCCCATTTTACAGATGAGGAACTGATGCTCTGAGTAGTTAATGTAAGTTATTTTTACAAATGCCAGTTGATAACCAGTTTTCGGTGACTGTGCTGGTCTAACATCTACTCAATATTAAGTCTCAATTTCAGTGAATTAGCTTTATGAATTCTATTCTCACACAACACTCTTGCTTTGGCTTCGCTGCTTTTGCTCATGCTGTTCCCTCTTTAGAAAAACCTTCCCACATTTCTCTAAGTGATCCAAAGCTCACCCCATCCTCCAAATCCTAGCTTAAATTTCTCATCCCCCATACAGCCTTCCCACAATGATCTTTTTCTCCTGAAGTCATCTTTTCCTTCTATGAACTTTTAAAATACTCATTTATAGTCATATCATACAGTTCAGCACCTAATTGCTCTCTAATTGCTGTATGTCTCATGAGCTCCCTTATCTTTCCTCCTCCATACCTCACAACCTCTCAATGGCTTCACCTATTTTCTCCTCCTCTACAGTATTAGAAGATGAGGCAGTCCTCCTCCTTGCCAAGACAAGCTTCTGTACTTGTGACCCTTCTCCTTTGGGACCTTGCTTCATTCATCATTCTCCGCTAGTCCTTCATGTTCAATCTCTCCACTGCCATTGCCTCCTTCAGCCTACAAACATGCTTAGGCTTTTCTTAGCCTAATATAAAAAAGTAGAAACTGGCTGATTCAATCATTCCATTCTACAGATGACCCTTAACCCCTTAAACTTTCTCACCTCCCCTTAACTGATAAACCTGAAGAAAATGCCTGCATTTTCATTCTTGGTGGAATTATGAACTGATACAACTATTTTGGAGAGTAGTCTGGAATTATGCCCAAAGAGTTACTAAACTGCCTATACCCTTCGACCCAGAATTACCATTACTAGGTCTATTTCCAAAGATGATTAGGGAAGAATGAAAAAAACCTCTATGTTCTTTCTTTTTATTCAAATGCTTTATTAACTTCTAGTTTACATCATTCATTTCCATAAGATATTGAGTTACAAAATTTCTCCCTGTTTTTCCCCTAGCCACCACCCCAAAATAGTGAACCCACTGGATATCCCCTCCTCCAATCTGCTCTCTCTCATGTCCTCCCCCATCCCCCCTCCAATTTTCCAGTAGGGCGTGGTGGATCTCTATGCCCCAGTACCTGTATATCATATTTCCCAGTTACTTATAAAATAATATTAATAATAGTATATATATATATATATATATTTTTAAACATTTGATTTTAAAACTTTGAATTCCAGATTCATTCCCTTCCTCCCTTGTCACCCACTCTTACTGGGAAGATAAGCAATTCAGTATAGTTTGTACATGTGTAGCTATGCAAAACATTTCCATAGTGGATATATTGTAAAAGACTGACTGTATTTCCCTCCTTCCTATCCCACCTCCCACTTGTTCTATTCTCTACTTTGATCCTGTCCCTTTTAAAAAATGGGTGCTTCCAATTTCCCTCCCCCCCAGCCTTCATCCCCTCCCTTCCATCATCCCCCCTCTGATCCCCTTCCCCCTACTCTCCTGTAGGGTGAGATACCCTATTTAGTGTGTATGTCATTCCCTCCCTAAGCCAAATTCAATGAGAATAAGCCTGACCCATTCCCTTTTGCCTTTCTGTTCTTCCCCTCTATTGTAACCATTTCTCCTTGCCTCTTCTATATGAGATAGTTTACCCCATTCTGTCTCTCCCCATCTCCTCTCATTATATTCCTCTCTCACCTCTTAATTTCACCTTTTAAGTATCATCCCTTCCTATTAAATTGGTCCTGTGCCCTCTATCTATGTATACCTGTACACATACATACACACATTCACATATGTATTCATATGCCCATATACCCTCCTATATAGACATATATATGTATGTGTATGTATATATGTATACACACACATTTCTATTCCCTTCAACTATTCTCATAATGAGAAAAATTTCATCAGTTACAATGATCATTTGTACATGTAGGGATGTAAATAGTTCAACTTTGACAAGTTCCTTATGATTTCTTTTCCCTGTTTACCTTCTCATGCTTCTCTTGCTTCTTGTATCTGAATGTCAAATTTTCTATTCAGTTCTGGTTATTTCATCAAGAATGCTTGAAAGTCTTCTATTCCACTGAATGACCATATTTTCCCTGAAACATGATACTCAGTTTTGTTGGGTAGGTGATTCTAGGTTTTAATCCCAGCTCCTTTGACCTCTGGAATATCATATTCCAAGCCCTTCGATCCCTCAGTGTAGAAGCTGCCAGATCCTGTGTTATCCTGATTGTATTTCTATAATATTCAAATTATTTCTTCCTGGCTGCTTATAATATTTTCTCCTTGATCTGGGAATTCCAGAACCTGGCTATAATATTGTTAGGAGTTTTCTTTTGAGGACCTTTTTCAGGAGGTGATTGGTAGACTCTTTCAACCTCTATTTTGCCTTCTGGTTCTAAAACATCAGGGCAATTTTCCTTGAGAATTTCTTGAAGGATGATTTCTAGGTTCTTTTTTTGATCATGGCTTTCAGGTAGTCCAATAAATTTTAAATTATCTCTCTTGGATCTATTTTCCAGGTCAGTGGTTTTCCCAATGAGATATTTCACATTGCCTTCTATTTTTTCATTTGTTTGGATCTGTTTAATAGTATCTTGATTTCTCATAAAGTCACTAGCTTCCATTTGCTCCAATCTAATTCTGAAGGAATGATTCTCTTCAGTGAGCTTTTGAGATTCTTTTTTCCATCCCTGGCAAATTCAGCTTTTTAAGGCATTCTTCTCCTCATTGCCTTTTTGAGCCTCTTTAGCCTTTTGAGTTAGTCTATTTTTTAAGGTGTGATTTCCCTCAGTTAGGCTGTTGACTCTCATTTCATAATTTTCTTGCATCTTTCTCATTTCTTTTCCCAATTTTTCCTCCACTTCTCTTATCTGCTTCTTAAGGTCCTCTATGGCCTGTAACCAGCTCGTATTTTCCTTTGAAGCTTTTGGTGCAGTAGTTCTGACTTCACTGTCTTCCTCCTGTTCTGTGCTTTGATCCTTTTTGTTCCCAAAATAGGAATGTAAAGTTGGGTCACTCTGCTTGCTTTGTTTCCCTCGTTTGCTCATGTTACCACTCAATTACTTGACTTTTGGGCTTTTTGCTACAGTAGGACTCTGCCACCAGACAGGGGAGCTTTGTTCCAAATGCTGGGGTTTTCTCAGCTGCCTGAGGTATTAGTTGGGTGCCCTCTCTGAAGCCTCCACATGCTCTGGCAAGCTGGTTGCACACCCCAGGACCTCCACCCTAGACTGCAATCCAGATCCAAGCAGGTTAAAGTCAGAGCTATTACCCCTCAGACTGGTTGCTTGATCCCCCTATGATCTGCAGGCTAGGAGCTGAAGCAGCCATGTGGCTGTGGCTGCACAGCCATTGTGCCTTAGCTGCTTTTCCCTTCAGGGGGCAAAGGCCAACTGCACTCCTGAACTAATGGGTCCCAAAGGCCACATTGCACTGACCTCTCACTTTGTCTTTAGCATCTATGTGTTGATAATTTGGAAACCACCACAGCTGCTGGTGATCTGAAATCCTGCCAGCTGCTAGCAGGCAACTGGTCAGGCCCGTCCTGAGGCTAAAACTTCTGGCTTGCATTGGGTTGGGGTTGGCTCCCAGAGTCCTGTGCGGCCGCTTCCTGCTGTCCTGCTGGGCTGTCCTCAGTGGGAGGTTAGCTTCTCTCTGTCATTTTGTGGGTTCTGTAGCTCCAAAGTTTCTTCAGAGTCACCTTTTACGTGAATTGGAGGAGATGGAAACCAGAGCCCCAAGGAAGTCCTACTCTGCCATCTTGACTCTGCCCAGAACCTCTATGTTCTAAAATGATTATAGAAGCTCTCTTGGTGGTGGCAAAGAATTAGAAATTGCAGGGATGCCCATCAGTTGGGAAATGTCTGAACAAGTTGTGGTATATGATCATGATAGAATATATGATAATATACATGCTTAAGAAATGATAAGCTCAATGATCTTAGTTTTCATGGAAAGACTTGCATGAAATAATAAAGAACAAAATAAGCAGAACCAAGAGAACAGTGTATACAATCACAATAATATTGTTTTAAGAATGACTGAGAAAATAAGTAATTTTGACTATTATAATTATCTAGATTAATTATATAGGAAATATGAAGAGACTATTTGCATTCACGGAAGGAACTGATATATACAAATATATCTAGAATAATTTTGCACACACACACACACACACACCTATTTGTGTCTAATGGTAGCCATCTCTAGGGTGGGTGGAAGAAGGAAGAAAAAAAGGAAAAAAAAGAAAAAAGGAAATCTAAATGATGTTATTATATATTTACAAGGGATAGCAAGTTGTACATAACAATGTGCAATCATCTTTTTTTTTATTATACTGTTATAGAAATGCTTATTTTAGTCCATAAATTAAAAAGAAAATAAATTGACAAAAAGAAAATGTCTGCATTTGTCACTTCCACTTCTTCACTAGCCCATTCTTCCTCAATCCCATGAAATTTGGCTCTAGACTCCAATAGTTTGCTGATTTCACATTTCAAAATCACCAATGACTTATTATTGATATCTTTTGTTTTTAATCCCCTTAAGTTCTATTAGGGAGGTATAGAAGGATTGCCTTGCTGCAGTGAGGGCTCAATTGAGATTAGGCAGCATAAATTTTTAGTGTACCTGGTCAGAAAGATTTCATGACTTTTTATACCTCCATTCAGCAGGTTCTGAGCAGGAGTGAAAGAGGTGGATGTTGAGAATGAAACAGGACTGCATTTTGATAAGGCATGATCTGTGACAGGACAAGGGAGCAAGGAATTCAAGATTAGGATACAGTTTAGAGCCCAAATGTTTTATTAATCTTGTATATTTATGCCATTCCCTTCTATTAGAATGTCAGCCCCTTGAGGGCTAGGCTGTGTTGTTTTTCATCTTTGTATACCCAAGTCAAACACAGTACTTAGAAGAGATTTAGTAAATGTTTGTGATGGAATGTCTGCTAGTTTTGTCTTTCCAAATAATAGTTCATGAGCTACCTAAGGTCAGGAAATTTCCATTCCTTTTTTCCCCCTTCATTTCTTTTATTTTTAATTTATGGAATAAAGCAACTATTTCTATAACAGAGCATAATTAAAAAAAAAGATTGCACATGAAACTGCTGCTCTATTACGTACAACTTGCTATTCCTTTTAAATATATAGTAAAGTTATCATATAAATTTCTTTTTTTCTTCCCTCCCTACACCCCCCCATGTCTACCATTAGACACAAATAGGTATGTTTATATATGTATCAGCTCTTTCTCTGGATGCAGATAACATCTTTCTTCATATGTACTTTATAGTTAATTTGGATTGTAAGTAAGGTGAAAGTTGAAGTGAAATTTCTTGAGGTCTAATCTGATAGGGCTGCTCCAGGTCTTGCTGTTTGTTGATTCAGTGTTGTCTTCTGGAGGTGTCTATACTTTGCAGACCAAACCTCTGCCCCTGGAAGTCCTGTCTTTTCTGAGGTCCTCTCAAATTGTCTTAGAAGGAAAACTGCTTTGCTTGTTTATTTTTGTTGCTCTACATTCATTTCATGGCAATATTCTGTCTGTTTGTGGAGGAAATCTGGAGAGTCTGGAAATTTCTGACCTACTCTGCCATCTTCCCAGAATGCTCTTCCTCCTTTTACATAACTATGAATTGGATTCACTTCAACGTAGTTCAGCCAGCTTCTATTGAGTGCTAACTGTAATACACCAGGTTAGGTACATGGGTTACAAAGACAAACGAAGTACAGTCCCTTTTCTCAAGGGCTTGTATTGTATTATAATTATTTACTTTCTACTGGGATATCTTCTCTGGCTCCCTGAGGTCTTGAAGTAATATTCCTTACAGTGATGGTCATACAGGAGGTCCCCAATAAATGTTGGTTTCTTAATTAATTGCAGACTAGAACTACTTTCAAGGAGTTGGTTATAGTCAGGGAATATGAGAGCTGAATGTTATCTTAGAGATGCTCTAATTCAACCAGGAGTGTGTTGGAGCTCACAAAAGTCAGTTGTTAAATTTTCAGTATGATCACTTACACCTTGGAAATGGGCAAATGCTACAAATCAGGGCTGGATTTATTGTTTGTGGATTGTCATGATTTTAAAAAGTGTTGGAGGAAATATTAATAATACAGATTTAACTTAAAAGTATGTTGTAGGTGTATTTTTTCTCCCCAAAGAGATGGTTGTTAAACATTTTACTGGTGTATTCCTAAGGTCCTTCATTTTACTTAATCAAATGTTAAACAGTCCTTCCTGTCCTAATTGGTTGCCTAACCATGGCTGTTTGAAGTAAAATGTTTCCCAATTTTCAACAAAATTTGAAGTAAGTATTGGTATTCCACTAATATTCCTTAAAGGTAAATTCATTTGTAATCTTTTTCTCCATTCATGTTGAAAACTATTAAAAACTGCATTTATGGAATGTTAGATTCATTTTGCACAATGTAAGTAAATTGGGGAATACTTTCCTTTATTCTTATTATTCTCTCACATTTCATCCCAACCTTCCCCTATTGTTCCTGAGAACAATTCACAGTCATTGGGTTTATAGCTGTATTTCACATCTTGAAACCCAAGGCAGTTGGGTGGCACAATAGATGCCCGGTCTGGTGTCAGGAAGACCTGAGTTCAAATCTAGCTTTTGATACTTACTAGCTATGTGATCCTGGGCAAATCACTTAATCTCTGTTAATCTCAGTTTCTGTAAGTGTAAAATGGAGATAATAATATCAGAGTTGTCATGAGGACAAATGAGATAAAAGTTATTGAATACTTGGCAGAAAGTAAGTGCTAATTTTCCTGGATGGCTTCCCCCCCCCCTTCTCCCCAATCTTTCCTGCACCTGAGAAAGGAGTGGTAAATAGAAGTATGTTTAGAATGATTTTACATATACATATATATATATATATATATATGTCTAATGGTTGCCATCTCTAGGGTGGGGAGAGAAGAAAAAAAATTAAATTTGCATGATGACTTTATTATATGTTTAAAAGGAATAGCAAGTTGTACACAATAGATTTGTAGTTTCATGTGCAATCATTTTTTTTTAAATCCTGTGTTATGGAAATGCTTGCTTTATTCCATAAATTAAAAAACAAAATAAATAAAAATAAAAAAAACAAAATAAGCCCTATATAAATATTAGCTATTATTAAGATGTTTAGCACAGTGCTTGGCACATCTTAGGGGCTTAATAAATGTTTGTTTCATTCCTTCTTTCTTCTTTTTTCAACCAAAACCAGTTAATATTATTTTTAAACAAATTACTTCATTTACAAAGGCCACATGTTTGTTGATGCTTAAGGGCACAACAACATCAAACTGAATGCAGTGTAGTTATAATGACCATGCTTTTCCTTGAAAAAGAGATGATAAAATGAATTCCCCTCCTTTCTTTGTAGAGATGGAGGGACTATGGATATGGAATGCTGATCATACTGTGAGACTCATTTACTATGTTGCTTAGTTTTATTGAATTTCTTTCTCCCCCTCCTCTTTTCTCCTCCATTCTTTGCTGGTTGTGTGATCCTGGGCAGGTCACCTAATCTCTGTTTGCCTCAGTTTCCTCAACTGTAAAATGAAGATAATAATATCACCTACTGTCCTCAGATACTCATTAGCTGTGTGACTCTGGGCAAGTCACTTAACCTCTGTTTGCCTTAATCCACTAGAGAGGTAGAGGAAATATAAAAGCAAACTATTTAAATTAAAAAAAATATATTTTTAAAAAAGGATGCTGGCACATTTAAGAGCCTTAATTTTTTTCTTAATATATTTTGTTTGATCAAAAAATATACTCAAACAAACTCAAATAGGACCCCCCCCCATAAAGTCTGTCACCTGAAATAGTAAAGCAAAACTTCCTAGTGGCATGATTGCTGTTCATAGTACATATTTCTTCTATTTTTGTGGTACGCTGAACATTAGCAGAAAGAGAAAATGTGGTTTTAGATTTGATAATACAGTACCAACCTTGCCCATTGTATTTGGTCTTAGTTTTGTTAAATCACTATTATATTTTACTTACATTGTTGTAGCTAATAATAATATTAGCCAACATTTATATAACATTTACTTACTACGTGCCAGGCACTGTGCAACATGCTTTACAATTATTATCTCATTTGATTCTCAAAACAACCCTGCGGGGTTGTGGTTGTGGTTCAGTCTTTCAGTTGTGTTCATTTCTTCATGACTGTATATTGGATTTTCTTGGCAGAGATACCAGAGTGGTTTGCCATTTTTCTCTCCACTTAAGACTCTCCTTGAAGACAGGCAGGCAAGGGAGTGATTGTTCATCCAGGACCATCCTTCTACTCCCTACAAAGGTAGATCTCCAGTATCCAGATACATGAGATGGGGAATCTCTATATCCCTGATACAAAAAAAGGATGCTGGCACATTTTAAGAGCCTTAATTTTTTCTTAATATATTTTGTTTGATCAAAAAATATACTCCAACAAACTCAAATAGGCCCCCCCCCCCCATAAAGTCTGTGTAGGTCGCCTAGTCTTTGTTATGTGGTTTTTGTTATATGTGCAGTAATGTATATTTGAGTTGTCTATGGTTATTTCTTATTCCCTACTAGGCCAAAAGGGCGAGGATCATGACTCATCTGATTTTTTCCTTCCCCAATACCTAATACAATACCTTGTGCCCATCAAGTACTTAATAAATGATTGTTGAATAAATGAAGGAAAAAGACAGTGAGGGAATATGTAGAGAATGTTTGAAAAGCATATGCAAGATGAATTAATGAAAAAAGCATTTATGAAACACTTATTCCATTGAAAATGCAGTGCTAAGTGCTGAGGATATAAGCAAAAAAAGCAGGAAAGCTCTTATTCTCCAGGAATTGGTGTTCTAATAGGGGATATGCCACATATAAGAGACTTCAGTGGTAAGTCACAAGGAGAGGTGCAGTGATCCAGCAGAAAGGCAGATGGTAATGTAACTTCTTCAATTTCATTTCCATTGACAAAACTGTATACATTTCTAATGTTGAACCAACTTATAGTGCCAAAGACTTTGGTGGCAAGAATTTTTTCCCCTTGGTCTTCAGTAACTATGGCTACCAAGGAGGTAGCTTCAAAAACACAAACAAAACAAAACACAGTAAATGGGACCATTAATACAGCTATTCCAAAAGCGTCTCATATTACCTCATGGTATTCATACCAGACATACCATACTGCCAGTTATCTTTCTTATGTAGAGATTTGATTATTTTCTATCATTGATATTACTGAGTAGTTCAGAGTTATCAAGAAAAGGTTAACATAGTCTTGGTATACTGGGAAATACACATTTTAGAAAGATTTCCATCAAAAGGTATTTTAAAAGGGGTGGCCAGGTGGCTCAGTGAGTAAGAGCACCGGCCCCAGTGTCGTGATGACCTGGGGATCGAATCTGGGCTCAGACACTTACCACCACACCCAGAAAAAACTGGCTGTGTAACCTTGAGCAAGTTACTTAACCCCAATTGCTTTTAAAAAAAAAAGGTATTTTAAAAACCATAAAGACCAGTTAAGGGGCCTTGCTTCAATTATCTGGAAAATTCATTTGTAGAAAATATTTTATTACCTCATGGTGGCAGGTAAATGAAGCACTGCTACTTGTATCTTTATAAATCTTGTATTTTGATGACCCTGAATCATAGTCATTTCTTGAGTGCAATGCAGTAAGGTTTGCTATTTATTATTTACATGGTTCTGAAAACCATATTTACTGTGATACACAATGGCCCAGGAAAGGAAGTGAAAGAGACTACCCTTGCCAATTAAAATGAGAAAGGGATTTTTTGCAGACAGATGGTAATTACCCAAACTGGATCTGGGCCAAAACACTAATACTAAAATCTCTCCTCCACAAAAAAAGTGCTCTGGGATCTTTCATGTGCTGGAGTTCTTCTATTTCACAGTTTTAAATAATATGGTGCTATTACAATAGATTACATAATTTATGCATCTTTTAAATTCTTAAGTACTCACCTAGCACTTTATCAGCTCAATTTTCAAATCCTAGGATCAGTTGTTGTATTGTTATAAAGGGAAAGAAGGAGGAAGGGAAACCCTATGGAGTTTTTATGCCTGGGTGTGGAGAATTGGCTTCCTCATACAGAAACAGTAGGAAAAGTTGTTTCTTCCCTACACCATTGGAGCAGGCATTATTATCACCTGCTATGCTAGAAGGAGATAATTGGACCAAACATTTATCTTGTGAGCATTTTCTTTTGTTATGTCAAATGGTGGTTTCTTCTTTTTGTGGCCATATTAGCTATTGGTCTAGATCATGGGTAAGAAACCTTAGAAGTCTTCTCATCAGCCCCCCTCACTTTACAGATGAAGACACGGAATCATAGAGAGATTAAATGATTTGCCCAAGGTCACAGTGATAGTAAGTGGCAGAGAAGGAAAATAATCTCAGATTCTCTCACTCCAAGGACAGAATTCATTCCATGTCTTTGGAAGCATATGTGTCCACACACATAATCATTAGCATGGTCTAGGACACTAGTGGAACCAGGGGAGGCTTAACCCCCATATTCCCATAATGCCAATTGCTTTTGTGGGGTAAGACCCTATGGAACAGACCAAGAAGTCAGAGGTAACAGCCCCCAGGCGGATTTATTTGAGATCTAGTTTGTGAGACTTTGGAGGTGGGGGAGTGGGAAGAGAATAGGAAAACAATTTTAGAATTTTGGCAGGGACCTCCTGAGACACCAGAGAACCTCCTTGCCTACCACTTTAATTTTCTTGCTAGAAGTTTTTACTTGCTTTTATTTTCTTTATTTATACATATATATGTGCACACACATATTCACCATCTTGTGGATTGCCTTTTACCTGGGGGTAGTTGGATATTTTTGTTAAAGAAATTGTTTATCTGAACCCTCAGGCATGAAGGGATCAGTTGCCTACGCAGCAACTTTTGTGACATTGAACAAATATACCGATTTCCATAGGCTTTGATTTCCTCATCTCTAAACTGAAAAGAATAGTGATATATATTCTCTTTCAAGTCTATGGGAATCATTTTTTTTCCCCAGAAGCATAGCTACTGCTGGAGTCATTTCCTTGCTCATCTGGGCTAGCTTCCTGGAGGATTTGGTGTCTCAGATGTTAGGTTAATCTCCAGTCTTAATCTGGGCCAAAAAGGTTACCCAGCAGCTATGCTGACTCCTCAGGACACATGGCTACTGCTGCCACTTCCTCTAGGACTCTGGTCATTTTATTATGTATTTTAAAGGCATAGTAAGTTGTATGTAATAGATTTTATAGTTTCATGTGCAATTATCTTTTTTATTATACTATCTTATGGAAATGTTTGTTTTATTCCATAAATTAAAAATAAAATAAAGTTTAAAAAAACACACGGTACTTTGCCACCATTTCCTCTGGAACTGTTTGTAAGTAGAACTTTGGATGGATTTCATGGATCTTCTGGTCTCTCTGTTACCTGAGTATTCCCATCTCAGGAAACAAATTTATCTAAGATCAGGGAAGAAAAGACACAAAGACACAAAATAAACAGAGGCGACAGGTGTTCATGGCTATGTGGCCCGCAGTTGGGAGATATGGCTCACTGCCCATCTCCTACCTGGTGGTTCTCATCAGTTCTCCCTATTCAAAAGCTACCAGGGGAAAAAGGGAGATATCATCTGTGCACTCACTTAGAGTTCTAATCTTTTTGGCTCCTCAGACAACCAGAAGTCATCTCATTATCACATGTGGTCCCTTAGTTACTCGTGGGGGGGGGGGACTGGCTCCTCAAAGTTCAGTGTGATATATTGGATTGGCAGCATGTAGAGGATATTATGTATAACCCACAATCTCTGCCCCTATGGATTTTATAATCCAGTAGGAGGATAAAATACAAACAATAACTATAATACATGCTAATACTTGATAAGTGTTTTTTTTTTGTTGTTGTTGTTGAGTAGTTTCAGTCATGTGTGATTCTTCATAACCCCATTTGGGGTTTTCTTGGCAAAGATACTGGAGTGGTTTGCCATTTCCTTCTCCAACTCATTTCACAGATAAGGAAACTGAAGCAAACAGGGTTAAGTGACTTGCCTGGAGTATCGCTGCTAATAAGTGTCTGAGGCTGGATTTGAACTTGGGTCTTCCTGACACCAGACTCTATCTACTGCTCCACCTAGCTGTCCTACTTAACTTCCATGACCCTCAGTTTCCTCATTTGAAAAATGGGAGGGGGAAGGGGCGTCCAGGTAGCACAGTGAGTAAGAGCACCAGCCCCAGTGTCGGGATGACCTGGGGATTGAATCCCGGGCTCAGATACCTAGCACCACACCCAGAAATAACTGGCCATGTAACCTTGAGCAAGTTACTTAACCCCAATTGCTTAAAAAAAAAAAGAAAAATGGGAGGGGTGTATTGACCAGGTGGTCTCTAAGGTCAGCTTTCCCCAGCTCTGAATCTATGATCTCATAATTTTCCTGCAGTTATACAGGTAGTCAGTGGCTCAACTGAGATTGGAACCCAAGTCCTCTGATTCCAAGGTCAAAAGCCTATACTCTACTTATTACATAAATCATTTTAGCATATCTATTTTTTCTGACCTGTGACTAGCCGATCAGTTCATCACACAGGAGTTAGGATCATAAGATCGAGTTGGAGCTGGAAGGGGCCTCAGAGGTCATCTAGTTCAACCTCCTTTTTTTATAAATGAGGAAACTGAGGTTCTGGGAAATTAAATTCTTTGCCCAGTTCACACTGCTGGTAAGCATAAGACCCAGGTCTGCTGACTCAGAAGCCAGGGTGCTTTTCACTCTACTAGTGGTTTGTGTATTTGACTATTGATTAGCCCAGGAGAACTGAGTTTTATACAGTATATTTTACATTTAACTCACAGTGACTTTTCTTTCTTCTGAATTCCTAGAAGATTTAAGCATGTGACCCACACTACCCAGTTGCTTTTATATTGCTTTAGAACTGTTTTCATATATACAAATCTTTCCAACTAGGGTAAAAGTTCCTATTCTTAAGGCCATGAAGTATGTTTTGTACTTTTTTTTTTTTGTACCTCCCAACAGTACCAGGCACATACATAGTAACCATGTAACAAATGTTTGTTAAATAAAAGTTCATCTTCAAACCTCCTTTTCCAAAATATTACCATGGTGGAATCAACATAAAACATAACTATAGACCAGTACTGGGGGTTTTGGAGATACAGTCATCAAGAAGAGACAAAATTTTTTTGGTTTTTGAAAATACCTAATCAACATAAATAGAACATATTGAGTTGACCCATGAAACCTTTTCAGGGAACTCAAATGGGATGCAGTTTCTTTGGTTTCTCTTTCTGCTTCTTCACTCTAGAGTTCAAATACTATTTATGTGTAATTTTCACAGTACTGTCAGTCATTTTATATGGAGTAAGAGGGGAAAACCAAGAAGGAGATTTCCCTTCTATTCAGGTTTCAGTTTCAAGAAATGGATTCCTAGTTGGAGACAAATTTCCTGCCACTCTTTTCTTCCTTCTCTGTGATACTGAAAGGGGGAGCTCAGGCTTGCTGGGGAGATTTTCTCAGCCTATTTCACTCCAGTGAACAGGCAAGAGCTGGAAAAAATATTGTGCTTCCTTCCTCATGAACGTATGTTCTTGAACTGAGTATAGATGGAAGAAGAGAAGGTCTTTAGTGGCTGTTATTAGCCCTTTCTAATCCAAAGGGTTCTGCCTGACCACTTGCTGTCCCTATCCTCTTACCCCTCCCCTCCAAAAGAAACATGCCCCCTAGTGTATAGATTTAATGTTCTAAAGGAACAAAGAGGTTACCTAGTCCCTTATTTTACAGATAAAGAAATTGAGAACAGAAAAAATGACATGTTCAATATTTACACAAACCCAATTTATTCTTCTGGTTTTCCCCCCTGCCTCAGAAGCTTAGATTCCTCTCCTCTGATTATTAAATCCTACTCATCATTGGGGCTTGTTTTAAGTTCCATTTCTTTCTCAGGGCTTTAATTCAATTCAAACCAATAAGCATTTATTAAGCAGTTACCATTTGGAAGGCACTATGCCTAGATCTAAAGAGACAAAAACAAAAGAAAAACCAGCTTCTGCCTTCAGGTATCTTATGTTCTAAACAGATAGGTATATATGTTATAATTTATTACTTAAATACAATATAATAAGTATACGAACAATTAGGAGGATGAGGAAGGCTCTCCATAAGAGGTGGAAAGCTGAGCTTTGGGAAAAATCAAGGGATTCTAAAAGGCAGAGATTAGGAGAAAGTGCTTTTTAGATATGGGGACATCCTGAACCTTTAAAAGTATGGAGGTGGGGAATAGAAAATTGCATTCCAGAGGCTAACACAGTGATAGGCACATAGTAGGCACTTAAATTCTTGTTGATTGATGGATTTGGAGAACATTAAGAAGGTCAGTTTGTCTGGAATTTAAAGTGTCTGCAGGGGAGCATGGAAAGGCAAAGTGGAGCCACATTGTGTTGGACTTTAAATGCCTACTTGAGGGATTCACATTTTTTTCTGTTTTAGACTAGAAGCAATAGAAGACCAGGGCTGCTTGGCAGCACAGTGAATAGAGTGCTGACTTGATTTAAGGAAGGTCTTCCTGAGTTCAAATCCAGTCTCACACACTTACTAGTTGCGTGACCTTGGGCAAGTCACTTTACCCTGTTTGCCTCGGTTTCCTCATCTGTAAAATGACCTGGAGAAGGAAATGGCCAAACCACTCCAGTACCTTTGTCAAGAAAACCCCAAATGGGGTGATGAAGAGTTGAACATGAATGAACCACAAAAAATAGAAACACTTCTTGATCAGGAGTCATGTTTCTGGAAGATAATTTTGGTAACTACATGGAGGATTGATTAGTGACAGAAGTGACTAGAAGGTAGGAGTTGCAATGGCCTAAGAATGGAGTGATAAGGGTATAAGTTAGGGTAGAGCTTGTGTGAGTGTTGAGAAGGGGATAAATGTAAGGTAGGTTGTAGAGATAAAAGAATGAGACCTACTGCCCTTATTAATCTCTCTCTTCTCCAGGTCCTATTTTCCTTATATAAAGGCAGTTATTACTTAATTGTTGTTTCTTTCATAGTGTTAGTTCTTCCCATGGTGTCTAGTCTAGTACCTTGTACTCAGCAGATGTTCAAGTAGGCACTGAAATGAAAACTTAAAAAAATATATTGTTTGATCAACTGGTTATTGATTGGTAGTCTGGGAAAAATTATAATTTACTTGGTTGCGTGATACCTTGAAAGTTCAAGTTCATCCCCACTGTCCCTGATCAGGACCACCTGTAAAGGATCCCAGTCAGATGAAAATAGTTCCATTAAAAAACAAAACAAAACAACCCTCTGAGAAAGAAATTCCATGGCTGCCCGGGTCACCTATTCTAATATCTGATCCATATGGTCAATCTATTTTGAGATTTCTAAATGCTATTGTCATGGAAGACTGGCCACTGAGCCCAGTCCTGATGAGGACGTGTGGGAACTTCTAATGCCAGCTAGCATTCACATGTAGCATACACTTGGACCTCATTTTTCTTGAGAGAGGCCACCTACATGCCCTTTTAGCATTCTAGAGGTATGACAGAGGGATTGGGATGTCTCTTCTCTGATTCCACTGACTCAAGGACAAATTCTGATGTGGTGTCCATCCTGCTAATCATCAGTGATCAGCATCCTCCTTCCATTTAACCATGTTATAACAATTAGCTTTTACAAAGGGCTATTTGCTTCAAAGATACAGCAAGAAGAGGAGTACAGATGTTTCCCCCCAATATCTCAGGGTTATATCTTGGTCTCTGGAGAGAGTGCCCTCAGACTTTATCCTAATTTCTACATAGCATTGGTTCCACTAAGTTAATGTCCAGATGCAGCATCATTGCTGGATAAATTCTCTTCTTAACTACTGTTGGTCTGGGTCCCAAAGGTTGCTCCTTCTCCTTGGCAAGTTGGCTACAAATCTTAGCACAAACTTCACTCTCAGATCTATTGGTGCTTCATTAATAGGACCTTTCAAAAGTTATGAGGTCATATCTTCCAATCTCTTTCACCTAAAATAAAGGGTCAAATGCCAAGGCAATGAATCAAGGCTCCTAGTCACATGTTTGACTTTGAATGGAGAAGGCCCAAGGTTTCTCACCTCATAGCATTTTCCTTTTCGGTTATCAAAATGCCATGTTCAGGAAGGAAACAACTAAAGAAAAGGGGCTGAGACTAGGTAGGCTAGTCCCTTCTGAATGCACCTGCAGTTCTAGCTAGGAAGCTTTCATCAGTCAATGAGGTTCCTATGCACCATGTGGTTACTAGAACAGAACCAGACATCTACGCCATATCTTTCCAAGCAACTTCCATGTGAGGAGCTGCATTAATGGCTCTCTATACATACTCATAAGGACTAAGTGGCTAGTACCTCCTTATATTGTCTTTTTGCTAAAGTTTTTTTTTCTTATAAAGACTTTTGAAAGCTTAATAAGGACTTGTCTTTCCTCTTCCCCCCTCCATTCCTCCAGTCTCTTCTCTGACATCAGTGTTACATTACCACCTAGTCTTTTGGAGGTGAGAAAAAATACAGAAAGAAATAGTAAGTAAAGAAACTGGGCACAAAAGAAAGCAAATTTGACCAAACAGACAAATTTTAAAACATCTTTTAGTTTGTTTTACTGAATCACTGAGAACTATAAAGAGGAAAATGTAAGGCGACTGGTAGACAACTTTGCAAATAGCCAGAAAAAATGTGTCAACCTCAAAGACTGAATTTTATATTGGTGGTCACGGTCATGGATCTCACCTGCTTCACAAAACCTCTGAGAAGCTGCCAGTGACTGTGTAGCTGAAAATAGCTTTTGCAGCTTTTAAAATGAGACCAAACACCCACAGCGCCTGATGCACACTCCTGATTTGTTATATTGAGGAGAATGAGATGCATTTGTGAAGGACAATGTGTTTCTCCTCTGATGTTCAGTTTTTTTTTTACTTTTGAAGTGCATTTCCCACTTACACCTACCCCATTTCCCAGTATTTCAGATTCAATTGTAATCCTGATGATGGGTGTGATATTTTCCATCATTACCGTTACCATCACTACCAACATTATTATAACCATTACCATCACTGTAGCCAGTCTTCAATTTCACCATCACTGCCCATCACCTTTACTACCATTATCACCACCACCACCATCATCACTGCTACCACACCATGACCATCATTGTCACCATCACCATCTTATCACCATCATCACCATGTATTGTACTATCTTGGATAGTATGTATGCTAGACTTGGAGTCAGGAAGACCTAGGTGAGAATCCTGTCTCAGATACATGCTAGTTAAGTGACCTTGGGAAGGTCAATTAATCTCTTTCAGTCCCTGCTTTCTTGTCTGTAAAAATGGAATAATAATACCTGCTGTAGTTTTCTTGTGAGGATCAAATGAGGCATCTAGGTGGCACAGTTGACAGAGCTTTAGACTTGGAATAATGAACTCCTGAGTTCAAATCCAGCCTCAGACACTTACTAGCTATGTGACCTTGGGTAAATCATTTAACCTCTCTGTGTCTCAGTTTCCTCATCTGTAAAATAGGATAATAGAAACCTCCCAGAGCTGTTGTGAGGATGAATTGAGATGATATTTTATAAACCTTAAAGTGCTATATACATCTTAGTTATTATTGTATGTTTGTTTTTGTTATTTAGTCATTTCAGTCATGTCCAACTCTTCATTTGGGGTTTTCTTGACAAAGATAAATGGAGTGGTTTGCCATTTTCTTTCCCAGCTCCAGATGAGGAAACTGAGACAAACAAAGTTGAGTGACTTGACCAGGGTCACACAAGTGACTGGGACAGTAAGTATCTGGGGTTAAATTTGAAGTCAGGTCTTCCTGATTCCAGGTCTGGCACTCTATCCACTGAGCCACCTAGTGACCCCTATTACATATTTTTATTATATTATTATATTGCATACTTTTATATGTAATGTCTCTTATAAACCTCAAATGACTGTAAATGTCATCTGCTATTATCATTATCAGAAAGGCATCATGTTATAGTAGAAAGTTGTCCTTATAGTCAGGGAGACCTGGATTCAAGTCTTACTTTTGATGATATACTAGCTGTATAATACTATATACTAGTATAATACTGAAGAAATCTTTTAACTTCTTAGTCAGTCAGTACACATAATTAAGCACCTGCTATATGCCAGGCACTGTGCTAAGGAACGGGGATGCAAAGACAAATAAAAACAAAGACAGTCTTTGCCCTCAAGGAGCTTACAATCTAATGACACACAAAAGGAAACTAGAAGGGTATAGAAGAACAAGGGGAGGATACCCAGCATGGGAGCATGCAAGGAGAAGGACAAAGAAGTCCATAAGTCCAGTGTGATTGGTGGGAAATGTGGAGAAAATTATGCTGAGCCCCTTTCTTAAATAGAGGCCATAACCCTGCCCTCAAGGCAGAGGGTCCAATCAGAGAGGCAGAGGATACTGATGAGGTATGAGTACCAGGCAGATTCTTCCTTGCAGGATAATGAGGTTATGCCCCCTAGCCAATTTCCAACTATTGCAAATTGCTGAATAATTACAGAATGCATCGGTAGAGGAGCTTTCTGTATTGAGAGTTCCTTACATCAATGAAATTATGCATCTGGACCCATCATCAATTGCATCATCAGCACCACGATTGGCATCACATTAAACAACACTCAAGCTATTCATCAGGACTTTCTACTGCAAAATGGCAGGATTACAAATCCACCAATGAATGTGTACAGTACATAATAGATTAGAGATTCAAGGAGATGAAGTGTTTGAAGCTCAGTGTTGTAGCAGCAAGCACCCCAAGCGCGTCCTCAGGGTTTGCAGCTACCACAGGTTCTTGGATCTGCTTTGTTAGAGGAAAGCAACTCAAAATGGGTTAACAAGCTTACTTTAATCAGTCAGACATATATCATTTACCTTGTTCAGGGGAAAAAGGTCAGCACTCCAAACTTCAAAGCATACAGGCAGAATTATCAAGACATTAACAGATCAAGTAGACAGCTTTCCAAACTGTCCAACCATTGCATCCATACCCAGTCAACATCTGGGTTTCCACATCTGGGTTTTTCAAAGCCGGGGGACTCTCAACAACGGCTTCCCAGAATTCAGATCAAATCACAGAACACTTTTCAAAGTGAGTCCCAAAACAAAGCTACACATCAGGGCTTATATAGCCTTCTCCTGGCTCAGAGAATGTAACAACCTTATTGACTCACTGGCCAATCAAGAAGTATCTACTGAAAAACAAACCTCCCTCCCAGGCTTCAGGTGCACTTTAGCCTAGGGGCAGGGAAGATCTTTAAAATTTACATTCGCATTACAGGTGTTTACAGGAGGTACAGCAAAATTGGAGGGGAAGCAGCAATCTTTCACCGACACTTAGGTGGGAATAACATTTGAGAGGTCATGCCATGGTAAGGAGTGTGAAAAAAGGAAAGCTATGGGTCCATTTACTAGCTGTGAGACCCTGGGAAGTCATTTCATCTTTCTGAGCCTCCAATGAGAAGATTAGACTTTAAGACCTCTTAGGTTCCTTCCAGTTCCAAATCTATAGTCCTATGTATTAGGTGCCAGGGTTAATCTCTCATCGATAGGTAACTCAGGGACGGAAGTTCTAATGTAGTATTATATAGTATTTGCAGTATTTGGGCTGACTCTGAGATGGGTGGGGGGTGGCAAATGATGAAGTAGGATTGAACAAAAAGAAAGAGGAATCTTTTTCAACAAGAGAGAACATGACTTTGCTTGGCTCTGACAAAATGTTCAAGCAACCAGCAGTTCTCATCAGCAGAGGTTTATATGAGGTGATGATGGTATTCCAGGTGGCCTCGCATTATATGCTGGAGCAGTAATGAGTTGTGCAGCTCATCTTCAGGGTGATGCAGACCTTCCACTTCAGCTAAACCTCAGGTGATGCCTTCAAGGTTCTTGGACCAGACATTTGCTTTTGGAGGTGAAGATACAGTAAGAAGTCTGCCATTGGAACTAGGCCCTTCTGGGGTGACATCTATTATGAATGATCTCAGTTAGGGGTGATTTATGAGAACTCAGCCAGGAAGACTCCAGGGGAGAAGCTGGCCGCAAAAGCACAGGGAGTGACTGAACAAAGGGAAGCTGTTATTCAGTACATCTTGGAATTGGCTCACAGTACAGTGACTTTGCACTTTTGTGACTCCAATAATTGTGCTTCTCATTGCAAGCTTGTTCTCCCTGGAAGAGATGAAAGAGTAGGGGTTAGCAATGCATTCCCCTAATTAATCAATCAATCAATCTACCAAACAGGCATTTAGTAAGCTTTAGGTGGCTGTATTCAGAAAACCTGCATTCAAATACTGCCTCAAATATTTACTAGCTGTGAGACCCTGGGCAAGTCACTTAACCTTTCTGTACCTCAGTTACTTTATCTGTAAAATGAGAAGATTAGATTTCAAGACCTCTTAGGTCTTATCCAGTTCCAAATCTATAGTTCTAAGCATTAGGCACTGTGCTAAGTGTTGTTGATGCAAATAAAAAGCAAAAAGCCCAACACAAACCAAACAATCCCTACCTTCAAGGAACTTACATTCTAATGGCGGAGACAATATGTACATAAATTAGCACCTACTCTTCAGTCTAATGTTAGAAGAGAGGCTTACATATTTTCATTCATTGGATCCTCCCAATAATTTTGTGAGATAGGTGCTATTATTATTATTATTCCCATTTTACAGGGAAACACACTGAGACTTATAGAGGTTAAATGACATGCCCAGGAAATGAAAAATGAAAGAAGAGAAAATTGCAATATATAGGAAGAAGGGAAAGAGCAAGCGTTTATTTGTTAAAGTCCCTACTATGTGCCAGACACTGTATTGAGCATTTTACAAATAGTATCTCGTCTGATTCTCACCATAACCCTGGGAAGTATGAGTTGTTATTATCTCCTCTTTAAGGATAGGGAAACCAAAGCAGACAGAGGCTAAGTGACTTGCCTAAGGTCTCACAGCTAGCAAGTATATAAAACTGCATTTGGACTTTGGGCTTCTTGACTTCAGGCTGAGTTGCCCTATCCACTGCATTGCCTAGCCAGTGATGGTATAGTAAGAACAGGGAAAAAGGAAAAGCTATATTTAGGTTCAAAAATATAACTAGCACTTTAGCACCTGTTTTAGCTGTCTTCTTGCTCCTGTGGTCATGACCACATCCTTTTCATTCTTTCCCAGAGTATTCCAATGCCTCTATTTATCTAAGTCTTAGTATTTCTTCAAAACTCAGCTCAAGTCCCACCTTTTCCACCAACTCTTTCCTAACCATCTCCAACCTTAGGAGCTTTCCTTCTTCTGAAGCCTTCTAGTACTTGGGCTTGGCACCCCTAATTTGTCACTTAGTTGATGTTATCTTGAATTATTTCTCTTTTTATATATATGACTTCTCCTTCCAATTGAGCTATAAAGCCCCTTGAAGAAAGAAGCTGGGTCTCCCACCTTTTGTATTTCCTACAAAGTGTCTTTGGTAGAGTATGTACTCAGTAAATATTTATTATTAACTATAATGCTGATGAGATGCAGCTTGGCACAGGGGAGAGTTGGTTTCAGTCAGTGATTATTGTTCAGTTGTTTTGGTCATGTCTGACTCTTCATGACCTTGCATGGAGTTTTCTTAGCAAAGATATTGGAGTGATTTGCCATCATCTTTTCTAATGGATTAAGATGGTAAGTGACTTGCCCAGGGTCACACTGCTAGAAATCAGGTCTTCCGATTCCAGGTCCAGTGTTCTATCCATTGAACCACTTAGCTGCCTCCAAGTCCCAGATTGACTCTCTTGGGTTTTGTGTTGGGAAGTGAATCAATAATTAGTCCCACAGTGCCCTGAGGCAGCTCTCTAAGACTATTAGTTCTAGAATAGGTTCTTCTCCACACTGTGAGGAGTTTCCTTCTTGAGGAGTTTTCTTTATCCATAAAGTTCCAGGTCTGGTCCATGGTTTGTCCTGTCTGGCTGGATGACTTATGGATCTGTTCCTGCTACATGCTTCCATCACTTTCTCTCTCTCTTGGTTTTATTTCTCTTTTGGATGGGGGAAGGCAAGGCAATTGGGGTTAGGTGACTTGCCCAAGGTCACATGGCTAGATTTGTGTCAAGTATCTGAGACCATATTTGAACTCAGGTCCTCCTTATTCCAGGGCTGGTGTCCTATTTACTGTGCCACCTAACTGCCTCTTCCATCACTCTCAGTTGCAAATCTCATAGTTGTTAAAGGCTGAAGACTTTTAGATCAAAAAATTTAGCAAATGACTTCTCACTTATTTGAAATGCTGTCAAAGTCACTTCTATTTAGTACCATGGCTATTGGCAATGGATCCTAAAAATTCTGTCTACCGTATTTTGTTGTAAACACACAGAAACCAAGGGAAATAGTTAATTATTAAAAACCAGGAAGTTTTTAATGGAGGAGACATGGAGTCCAGGGAGAAAAAGGAATAGCTTTTTTTATGGTACTAAAGGGAAAGCTGTTCCCCAACCTTCATATATGGGGACCTGGGATCCAAGGTTTACATACCCAGTGAATTTGCAGTGACACAATTCCTTGTAGATTTGCTGATGAGGTTTGGATATGAGGACCTGGTGGGGGTCCCTTTTTCACTTTGGCAGGAGTTGATTGATTATTAGGGAGTGACAACCTTTGGATGGGTACCAAAGGTGACATGAAAAGAAGTTTTGAGTGAAGTAGTCAACTCTAGACACAATTGTGAAAGTTTGTTGATGATGCCCAACCACCCTTCCCATTAGGGTCCTTTCTTTCTTTCCTAATATCCCACACCATCAACCCACCACCCCTGGTACCCATATTATGCTCCATCGTTTGACAACTGACCCCTTTTGAGGTGTTAACTACTAAGGAGGCTGTTAGTTAATAACATGGTAAGGGCAAGTCCTCCCAGGGGGTGGGATTTCTGAAGACAAAAAAGTTTATAACATAGCTCTTCATGGATGGGCTACAGGGTCAAAAAGTATAATCTATGAGTAGATCCCACTTTCTCACCCCAATGAAAAAGAGACAAAATGAAGAAATGGCTATATCACATCTGAAAGGCTGTTAAGCCTTATTCTAGTTTATGAACAGGCACTTTGCATGTAAGTACCAAACATTAATCAGCCCCTGAACATTTCAGTGGCCCATTCTTCCTCTCAGATATAAAAATAGAATAAAAGGAAAATCATCATCAGTCAATAATCTTGTTACTACATATCTTTTTTCAAAATGTATTTTCTTATCTAAATAGATTGGTAGAGTCCTGCAAATGCATCAACAAACTTAAGAATCATTCTAATCTACTTTTACCTTGGGAATTTTTTTTTATTCCTGAAGACTGACTAGAGAGGAGAGAATCTCCCTGTTTTTCATACTTGCTTGCTGGTAAACTTTTTTTTTTTTGGAGGAGGGAGGATAGGGCAATTGGGGTTAAGTGACTTGCCCAAGGTCACATGGCTAGTTTTTGTGTGTATGTGTCAAGTGTCTGAGGCCAGATCCAATTCCAGGTCCTCCTGACTCCAGGGCCAGTGCTCTCTACTCACTGCGCCACCTAGGCGCCCCCTTGCTGGTAAACTTTTGTGGAGCAGTTCAGGGCCTAAAGGGCTTGCTGCTGGTTACATATTCATAATAAAGGCAGAAATTTGCGACAAAAAATTGAGATTGTAGGAAAAACGTCTAAGCAATTCCATCTGTCTATCTTTTTGTTTTTACCACCATCTACTTTCTTTCATTTGCTTAGGAAACCTTAAGGGTTTTAGTGCTATAGGAAAACTGTGGGGAGTGAGACCCACACAGCTCTAATGGAATTTTTTGAGTTGAGGCCACTGCCCCTTTTCCAAAATGGGTTTGAAGGAAGAGGATGTTCATAAAGTGTTAAACAGGGAATTAAGAGGAATTTCTAAGCCTAAATCAGATACTTGCCTGGGATGACACAGAAAATTTCAAATGCAGATGAATTGCTGAGGGATCAACTATCTGACTGGCTGTTCCATGTTCCAAAATACTTAGCTTCTAAAGGCAAGATTTTTCTGCAGAAAAAAGATAGGCACACACTCTGAGAATGTAGAATTTCTTATCCTTATGAAAAGAAAACTGTTGAAGGTTTTCTCCTTGTCTGATACTTGGTGTGGAAGGGCTTATCTGCCTTACTAAAAGAGTTACAACTAAAGTCTCTGGGTTGTAAGACAGATAGATGGTAGAGCTCATTCCTCCTCAAATGAGGAAGAGACAGCTTCTCAGCTGAGGACTAGAACTGAAGCCAAAAGATGGAGGCCAAACAAATCTACACAACTATGACCATAAAAGTTCCTGTTCTTTTGGACCCAGTAAATTTTCTTCTTTTTATTATTTCAATAAAACCATGCTGTATTATTTAGTAAGATCTTTAGGAATACAAGTGGGTGCTAGAGAAATGAAATGAATTAATAGACAAGCCATCTGTGTAATTGTACATTTTTTTATATCACATTCTCTAGCTCATATTCTCACACAGCCCTATAGTTCTTCTCTAGAAGTGTCTGCTTTGTTGCCCTTTGTATTAGGAATAAATTAGAATTTAGCATTATGTCACGATGATCTATTTATTATATAGTGCCTTTCACTCTTGATTTACAGGCATCTCGTGGGATTTATCTTATTAGTTTTTACAATATGACCATTAGAGATCAAGTGTATTTTATAGATAAAAAATGATAGGGACTCAGTGAGATTTGTATGGAGTCATAGAATTGTTGAGGTGGAAGGGACCTTAAAGGTCACCCTGTGCACTTTATTTTACAGGTGAGGAAAATGAAGCCCAGAAAAGTTAAATGACTTGCTCAAAGTCATATGGTTTGGTAAAGCCATTCTATATCCAAAATATAAGAAAAGTCACAATTTCATAAATGATTTTCAGAAAGGAGAATTATAAGTGATCCAAAAGACAATGGAAAGCATGATGGGTGTAAGGAGGCTACAGCTTATTATTAGTGATGTGCAAAAAATATATAAGATATTGTAAATAGGCAAGAAATTGAAAAATACAATCCAGGAAATGTATGACTGGAAGAGGAGAAGGTAGGCCTGTCATGTAGTGAGAATGAGGGATAACAGATGGGCATTCTAGATGTTGCACTGACACCCACAAACTGTTAAAAACACAAGCAAAACCCAAACCTAAGGAAAATATTTATCATGCTTGATATAGGTCCATTATGGAGAATTTATAGGAGAATAAGTATAAGAATTGCACAAGATGAGAAGGCAGGATTGGATGGGAACTATACCATTGGAATGAGTACCCACATTGATGAGATACCAGGTCCATTGAGCTGTTGGAGTAATTCATTCATTTAACCTAGTCAGTCAATAATCGTTTGTTAAGCACCTAATATGCACCAGTATCCTTTTCTGCTTTTTCTTTTGGAGGACAATTGGGGTTAAGTGACTTGCCCAAGGTCACATGGCTAGTTTTTGTGTTAAGTGTCTGAAGTCAGATTTGAACTCAGGTCCTCCTGACTCCAGGGCCGGTGCTCTAGTTACTGTGCCAACTAGCCGCCCCACCAGTATCCTTTTCTGGATCCTCATCTAGGTCATACCCACTAATGAGGTGTCCCACTGGACTGTGCCCTGGGTCCCCTTCTCTTTTCTCCTACTTCACTTGGTGATCTCATCAGCTCCCATGGATTGAATTATCATCTCTTTGCTAATGACTCTCAGATCTGTAGTACCTAATCCTAACTTCTCTGCTGAGCTCATCTCACTTCTCCAGTTGCCTATTAGATATCTCAAACTGGATGTCCTGGAGACATCTTAAAATCATTATGTCCCAAACTGGATTCATTATCGTTCCCTCTAAACCTTTTCTCCTTCCAAACTTCCTTGTTACTTTTGAGGGCACCACCGGCCTCCCAGCAACCTACACTGAACCTATGTGTCCTCCTCTATCCCTCACTGTCTCTCACCCCCATATCCAATCTATTGCCAAAACTTCTTCTCTCCTCAGTTATTGTCACCCGCCTTGTACAGGCCTTCATCATTTCAACAGCTGGACTATTTCAAGAGCCAGTGCCTGTCTTAAGTCTCTTTCCTCTCCATTCCATCCTTCATTCAGTTTCCAAAGTGATTTTCTTAAAATGCAGGTCATTTCCATACTCAATAATCTCTACTAGCTCCTTACCAGCTCCAGGATTCAAATACCAAATTCTGGCATTTGAAGTTCTTCATAACCCAGTACTTCCCCTCCCTCAACATGCCTTTCTAGTCTTCTTACACTTCACACCCCTCATTTATTCTTCAATCCAGTGACAAATGACCTTTCTGTTCTAGGTACAAAACATCTCATTCCTTGGTTGGGGCACTTTCTCGGGACCTGTTCTCCCTCCTCACTCTACCTTACGGCTTCCCTAGCTTCTCTAGCTTCCTTCAAGTCCCAACTAAAATCCCACCTTCTTTCTACAGGAAGTCTTTTCCAATCCAATTTCCAATTAATTCCAGTGCCTTCCCTCTGTGAAATTATTTTCTATTCATCCTGTCTATTCTCTTGTTTTTACAAATTTTTTTACTTGTTGTTTCCCTCATTAGATTGTGAGGTCCTTGAGAGCAGGGACTGTCTTGCCCTTCTTTGTGACCCCAGCACAGTATCGGGCACAGAGTAAACACTTAATAAATGCTTATTTATCATTCAATTTTTTCTATGTCTTTTATGTGTCTCAGTAATTCTTACCTAGTATGATTTTTAATCCTTTTCTTTGGTCTTCATTCTAAGAGAAAACCCTTTGTCCCTTCTAAATCCTTGCTTTGGTGTTCAAACCCTTAGACTTATTAGATATAGTTCCTCATCTCTGTGGGTTCACTTGGAGTTAATGTCTTTATAACTTCCTTTGCAGTCAAGAATTATACCTTCTATCTCAGTCTTTCTCTTGCAACTGTCCAGAGGGGAAGAAGAGATAGACAATATTTATTTTCTCATTTCCTGCTTCTAGCTTTCCTTTTCCTCCATCCACAAAGCAGAAGCCAAAAGAAGGCCAAAAAGTCATTGCATGGGGACATGGCTAAGTTGAATGACTGTTTCTCTGCTATTTTACTATGGTAAAATAGAGTAAAATAGCAACCCTCCCCTTAAACCTTTCTTTTATCCTTTCGTAACTTAGAATTTAAATGGAGTAGCACAGCTCCAGAAGTATGCAATTGTCTTTTGATGCACGTTTCTTACAAGTGATTTTGAAAAGAACAGAACAAAAATATTGTAAAAGAATAATTTAAAGAGAAAATTATAAGATCCTAAAAGAGAACTTACCAGTTTCATAATGGTCCCATTTGAGCTAGAATTCTCAACAAATGAGCAAAGACTAGGAATTCAAGAAGGATGTCCATGAGCTATAAAGTGAAAAAATGCTCTTTTACATTCTCTGTTGAGAGGTTCCTGGGCATCTAGGTGGTATAGTGGATAGAGTACTGGGCCTGGCATCATCTTCCTGATTCATCTTCCTGAGTTCAAATCTAGCCTCAGACACTTACTAGCTGAACCCCGCAGCAGTCTTTTTTTTTTTTTTTTTTTTACCATCTTTGATTTCTAGGTTCTTTCTTTGATCATGGCTTTCAGGTAGTCCAATAATTTTTAAATTATCTCTCCTGGATCTATTTTCCAGGTCAGTAGTTTTTCTAATGAGATATTTCACATTGCCTTCTATTCTTTCATTTGTTTGGATCTGTTTAACAGCATCTTGATTTCTCATAAAGTCACTAGCTTCCATTTGCTCCAATCTAATTCAGAAGAAATGATTCTCTTCAGTGAGCTTTTGAGATTCTTTTTCCATCTGGCAAATTCAGCTTTTTAAGGCATTCTTTTCCTCATTGCCTTTTTGAGCCTCTTTTGCCATTTGAGTTAGTCTATTTTTTTAAGGTGTTATTTTCCTCAGTCAGGCTGTTGACTCTCATTTCGTAATTTTCTTGCATCGTTCTCATTTCTTTTCCCAATTTTTCCTCCACTTCTCTTATTTGCTTCGTAAGGTCCCCTATAGTCTGTAACCAGCTTGTGTTTTTATTTGAAGCTTTTGGTGCAGTACTGACTTCACTGTCTTCTTCCTGTTCCATGCTTTGATCCTTTTTGTCACCAAAATAGGAATGTAAAGTTGTAGTGCCCTATTTATTTTGCTTCCTTTGCCTGCTCATGTCACCACTCAATCACTTGACCCCTGGGCTTTTTGCCACAGTAGGACTCTGCCACCAGACAGGGGAACTTGGTACCAAATGCTTTAGTTGGGTGCCCTCTCTGAAGCCTCCACCTGCTCTGGCAAGCTGGTCACACACCCCCACACCTTCACGACCTCCACCCTAGACCTCAATCCAGATCCAAGCAGGTTAAAACAAGAGTGATTACCCCTCAGACTGGTCATTTGGATGTTACTTCTTGAGTAACAACAATGATGAGATCTCAAATTTTTCTTTTTCTTTTTAGGATTTTGACTTTTAAAAATATTTCTTGTTATCATTAGCTTTTCTTTGGTCCATTTTAATTTTCAGGGAGTTTGTTACTTGGGGAAAGTTTTATACCTCTTGTGCCAAGCTCTTAATTTCTTTTCCAATTCTTTCTTCCAGAGTTCTCATTTCTTTTCTATTTTTTTCCTCTAGACCTCATATATATATATATATATAGTATTTTTTTTTTCATCTCTTCCAAGAATTTCAGTTTATCCTGTGCCTTATGCAAGAATTGGTTGTTGATGTTTTTAGAGTCATTCTCTTCTTCTGGGTTTGGGTCTTAAGAATCCCTGTTACCATGATAGCTTTCTATGGTGCAATTTTTTTTTTTCTGTTTTCTAATTCTTCTTTCCTTCTTCCAATCTTTTTACAAGAAGTTACAGGAAGTAACAATCCAAGTACAATGCCCCCTACACTCTTCAGGCCAGAAGCTGAATCTGCCATGTGGCAGGACTTCAGGGCCAGGGCTACTCAGTGGCTTCTCACCCTGGGAGCAAAAGTCCACGTACTCCCAACTACTGGATCCCAAAGTCTACATTGCCCTGATCTCTCACTTTGTCCTTCACATGTATGTGTTGATAATTCTTGAAACCACCACAGCTGCTGGTGATCTGAAGTCCCTCCAGCTGGTGGTTGGTCAGGCCCGCTCTGGGGATAAAACCTCTGGCTCTCCTGGGGCTGGGCTCAGCTCCCAGAACGCTGGGCTGGCCAATTTCTGCCGGCCTGCCAGGGTGTCCTCAGCAGGAGGTTAGCTTCTCTGTGTCATTTTGTGGGTTCTGTATCTACAAAGTTTGTTCAGAGTCTCTTTTTTACATGAATTGGGGGAGGTAGAAGCTGGAGCCCCGAGGAAGTGCTGTTTCAACTCCCCCCAGAAGCAGTCTTACAGAAACTCCAAATGAGGTCAGCCTGCAATCTCAGACCCAAACTCAGGTGTAAAAAAAAAAAAAAGCTTCCAGTAGTCAGACCAGGAAGGCAGAAATCAGATTTTGCCCTGGATTAAACCATTTTGGAAACACTGAAAGTTTTCTTGTCCCCAGCCTGAACTGTTCCTGAGATTCTAGAATAACAAACACTCAAAAGACATTTCCTCTGTAGTTGGGCAGAATTGACCCTAACATAAAAAGATTGGAAGAAGGAAAGAAGAGTTAGAAAACAGAAAAAAATTGCACCATAGAAAGCTATCATGGTAACAGGGATTCTTAAGATCCAAACCCAGAAGAAGAGAATGACTCTAAAAACATCAACAACCAATTCTTGCATAAGGCACAGGATAAACTGAAATTCTTGGAAGAGATGAAAAAAATACTATATATATATATATATGAGAGGACTAGAGGAAAAAATTAGAAAAGAAGTGAGAACTCTGGAAGAAAGGATTGGAAAAGAAATTAAGAGCTTGGCACAAGAGGTATAAAACTTTCCCCAAGTAACAAACTCCCTGAAAATTAAAATGGACCAAAGAAAAGCTAATGATAACAAGAAATATTTTTAAAAGTCAAAATCCTAAAAAGAAAAAGAAAAATATGAGATCTCACATAATAACCACTGACCTGGAAACAGGTTAAGGAGAGAGAATTTAAAAATTGTAGGATCACCTGAAAGCCATGACCAAAGAAAGCCTAGACATCTTATTACAAGAAATCATAAATATAATCTTCCCAGATCTGTAAAAAAGGCAATATGGAAATAGAAAGAATCTGCTAATCATCTCCCAAAAGAAACCCCCAAATAAAAACTCTCAGGAACATGATAGCCCAAATCCAAAGCTTTCAAATCAAAACAAAATACTGCAAACAGCTAGAAATAAAGAATTCAAGTCCTGAGGAATTACACAGGATCACACACAATCTAGCATCCACCATCATAGAGTAATAGAGATCTGGGAATACATTATTCCAGAAGGCAAAAGATATAGACTTACAGCCAAGAATAACTCACCAAGCAAATTGAGTATATTCTTATAGGGGACTCATGGGATCTTTAATGAAATAGAGAACTTTCAAACATTTCTTATGAAAAGATCAGAGTTGCATACAAACTTTGAAGTGTAAACATAGGAGTCAATGTGAAATAGTAAATGTAAAAATGGTAAGATGTTTACATTCTGATATGGGAAGATGATACATGTGCTCCCTCAGAACATCATTGAAGATCATAGAGAGAGTCTAATTAGACAGAGGCACTGGAAATGGTTGTTATATCTTGATGATCCTTCTTTTTGGATTACAAGACCAGTGCCAGAAGGTAGAAGGGGATAAGCTGTCAAAATATGGACACTTTCCAGGGGATAGGAATTCTTAGCAAAGTCAAAGAACTGTTTAAATGCATGAAGTATGCATTGTTCAATGAAGGGAAAAAACCCTATTATTTAAAAGTTGTCTAAAAGTGGACTGGGCTATCTCAAGAAGTAACAAGTTTTGATCAGATACACAATATACAGTATCAAATGACTGTAGTAATCTTGTATTTGATAAACCCAAAGGTATAAGTTTTTAAGACAAGAACTCACTATTTGATAAAAATGGCTGGGAAAACTAGAAAGCAGTTGGTAGAAACTAGGTATAGATCAACATTTCATGCTGTATAACAAGATAAGGTCAAAATGGGTTACATGGTTTAGCCATAAAAGGTAATATAAGCAAATTAGGAGAACAAAAGGGAAGAATAATTTATGAACAAACAAGAGATAGAGAGGATCACAGGATATAAAATGGACAATTTTGATTACATTTAATTAAAATGTTCTTGCATAAACAAAACTAATGCAGTCAAGATTTAAAGGAAAGCAGGAAACTGGGGGGAAATTATACTGTTTCCTTGATAAAGACCTCATTTAAAAATATAGAGAGAACTGAGTAAAATTAATAAGAATATGAGTTATTCTCCAATTGATAAATGGTCAAAGTAGATGAACAGGCAGTTTTCAGAAAAAAAATCAAAGCTATCTATAGTTATATGAAAAAAATTGTTTTAAATCATTATTGATTAGAGAACTGCAAATTTAAAAGACTCTGAAGTACCATATCACACCTACCAGATTGGCTAATATGACAAAAAAGGAAAGTGACAGATGTTGGAGGCAATGTGGAAAAATTGAGACAGTAATGCACTGTTGGTAGAGTTGTGAACTGGTCCAACTGTTCTGGAGAGCAATTTGGAACTATGCCCAACAGACTATAAAATGGCTTCTTTGATCCAGCAATATCATTCATTACTAGATGTGCATCCCAAAGAAATAAGAAAAGAATCTATATGTACAAAAATATTCATAGCAGCTCTTTTTATGGTGGCAAAGAACTAGGAATTGAGGGGATACCTATCAATTGAGGAATAGCTAAACAAGTTGCAGTATCTGAGTGTGACAGAATACTATTGTGCTATCGGAAATGACAAGCAGGATGGTTTTGGAAAAGCCTGGGGAGACTTACATGAACTGATTGATGCAAAGTGAAATGAGAAAAACCAGGAAAACATTGTACAGAGTAATGGCAGTATTGTACAATAATCAACTGTGATTAACTTAGCTATTCTGATCAATACAATGATCCAGATCTTCCTAACACCAAGTCCAACTTTCTATCCTCTGCTCTCATGCCTCCTCTTTTACCTTTGAAAAATGCAAGAAGTACAGGTGACTTTGCAGGTGAGTGGACAAGTGTCTAAATGACAGCTGGGATAGTCAATCAATTAATCAGTAAGCATATATTAATTACCTTATATATACCAGGCACTCTTGTGCTAGGTGCTGGCAATTCATGGATGAAAACAAAAAAACCTCTGTCTTCAAGGATCTTAACATTTTGTCATCAAAGACAAAAGGTACAAGAATAATTATATAGAAAATATATGCAATGTAACAGTATCCTGGGATCACTCTCCAAGAATGAGTCTAGTTACCTCTTCTCCTAAGGCACTAAGGGCTCCCCTAAGGGTCAGTGGATAGCTTTATCTAAAGCTGATGACTAGAGCCCCCATTCTGGTGTTTTATCCTCATGACTATGGATTATCAAGGAGGTATTTATTTATAATATATTCCCCCCAAAAGTTTGTGACACACTCTCAGAAATACATACAGAGTCTACAGGAAAGTGGGATCAAGCTGAGACAGCATGTGTGGCAAAGCAGTAACTCATAGATTCTGGTTGTTGAAAATGTTTTCTCAGGCATCCTGTCCAATTTGGCCCCTGCCCTCAGTTGATCCAGGCATGCCTCTAGGTCACTAATAGGAAGATGGGAAGTACAAAGTCCTTTGGATCCTTTGAAGCTTGTGAGGTCCTCCTCTGGCCAAAGTTCATGGAATGGGGGTGGGGTGGGGAGGGAGAGGGGAAGGAGACCTAGGCTAGATCTGTAGCTGAGGCCTCTTCTTCCTCTTCCCAAAAATGTTTCCTTCAGAGTGGTTAGTTGAAATTTTATGCATAGTCCAACTTCTCAAATGACTCTAATTTTTGACTCTCTTGATATTTTATAGACATTCCCTTTGGCTCTTACCAGATTTTCTCAGCCTATACAAACAAGTCATTCTAGTTCAAGGAATTTTTTGCAGTGAGACTGATAGAATTGATTAGAAATTGATAGAAACTAAATCCTGTTATTGGGAGTAATTTAGTAAGGTACCAGTATCTCATCTTATTATTAAGGTTGCAAAGTAGGGTGACTTCAATTGGGTATATTAATTAACCTTACTCTTACAACAAAATAAAAACGAGGCAAATTTAAAGAGAGGTAGAGGCCATTAGTAACTAGGGGCACCAGGAAAGTTATCCCAGAGATGAGAGATCTGACCCCTGAAACTTACTAGCTATGTGACCCTGGGCAAGTCATTAAACCTGTTTGCTTCATTTTCCTCATCTGTAAAATGAGCTAGAGAAGGAAATGGTAAATCACTCCAGTATCTTTGCCAAGAAAACCCCAAATGTTGTCATGAAGAATCAGACATTACTGAAAAAGACTGAATGAAATATATGTGAATAAAAGCAAGATATCCAGTATGGCTGGTCTGTAGATAATGGAAGGGGGAGTGATGGATAAGAAGACTAGAGGTAGAGAACCTGCACCCTCAAGGCCACGTGTAGACTAGAGGGCCACATGTGTCTGGGAGGCTGCATTCCCAAGCCCTAGACTAAAAAGATAGATTGAAATCAGGTTGTGAAGGGCTTTAAAAGATAATCATGCCAATTCTCTGTTCTAGTCAATAGAACAATTTACTGTGAGCTTGTCAAAGGTTCCAGAAGATTTAATTGCCAATTGCCTTCTCCCCTTTCCCAGTTTACTTCCAGGCCACTTAGCTCCAACTTTTCCTATGTACAGGCTGAGCAGAATTCATTACCAAGTCTCCTCCTGTGCTAATATCCTCAGGCTAGCAGCTAGAGGAGAGGTCCCTATAAAGGGTCTGTTTTCCCTCTCCAATATCCACATAAGGTTGCCTGGAAAATAGAAGGTGGTTTCATATACAGTTCAGTAAAAATCATAGCACTGGGCAGAGAGCAATGACTTGTAAAAATGAAGAGGAAGAGCATTCTGATTCGTGTCTGGCTCTTGAAAAAAAATACCCTGAGCAATCTGTTCCTGTTTAAAACAAAAAGCAAAACATGTTTCCTTAAAATGGTTTAAAAGAATAGTGATGACTAAGGGAATATATTTGCTACAGCTGTCACAAGAGTCACGGATTCCTTGATTCTTTTTTTAAAAATTCCCCTTCTGTATTTTTGAAAATAGCCTGTGACTCCCCACCTTAAGGGCTCTCAATTTTTTTGTTTGTTTTCTGGCTTTGTAACTATTGGGTTGAGAACTTTAATTGGGGGGGGGAACTATGTGCACCCAAGTGGATGTGGGCCATGGCTAGGGGAACAGGTTGGTGGGTGGCAAAGGAGTGAGTGAGTGGGAGGATGAAGAAAGGAACAGTGTGGTGTGTTCTATATTGAGAGCCTTGAGAAAACATCCCTCTGAGGCCTCACTGGAGGCTGGTAGTGAGCAGAGAATCTGCTTCCAGACCAACACACTTTTCCAATAGTAAGAGCCTGGCTGTGGGGAATGCCCAGATGTCAAAAGAGCAACCCTGACTTGGAAACTTTTCTTTCTTAGTGAAGAAACCAGTGAAAAAGAACACAGATCTGGGGATGGTTGAGCGACAAAGCATAAAGTGACAAATGGAGGGCACTGGTGAGAATTGGGGATATTCAAAGTATTCTCAGGTATCCCAATGTCTGTACAGACCACCATCTTATCAAAGTCTCCTGCTTTCAACTCCTCCCTCAATTATTTTAGTGACCCTTTAATGGGTCTATTTTGTCCTTTCTTTTTATCTGCTAAACTTAGCCTGGTACATGACTCATAGAAGGGCTTAATAAATCCTTGTTGACTGACTAAATGACTTGTTGCCACTCCCTTAATCTGTTCTTCTGTTGCTCTGACCAAAACTTCAGGGCCCCAATGACAGTGATAAAGAGAAGAGAAAGGAATAGCCTCTCCCTTCTCACTGGCTTACCGAGCAAAAGTTAACCCCTGATCATAGGACTGCACTTTAGCGCACTGCTATCAATGCATGTTCAGAGTGCAATGTATGCAGGGGTTTCTTTGACAAGTGAAATTGCTGTTCTGCCCACTGACCATTAATTGGAAGATGAGTGGTTATCATAGAAATGGTCACATCCATTCTTTCAACAAATATTGGTTGAACCATTTGTTAGGAACTGTTAGGTATTGTGGAGTCCTCATGACTGTATGGGTAAGGAGGACAGGCCATAGATAAAGGTACTATTCAGTAGGGTTATCTGCGATGACGGTCTTCATTTGACTCTGCATTTGTTACAGTTCTGACACACTTTGCAAGTTACCAAGTGAGGACTTGGTAACCAGGTTAATTGAATGATGAAAGGGAGAGGACTGAAGAATCATCATGTGAACAGTGAGGACAACCCAGTCCAACTAATGCTCAAGTTCCTGACTGGAGTCAAATCATTGGGAATTCAGTCATCTTACTAGTTAACTATCCCCTTACTGAACAGTGCCATGGGTTCATTTCCATCAAAAACAGTTTTGCAGTAATCATAGGAGAGTTTGATTCTAAAAATAGTCATAGAATGCTAGCACTGAAACTTTTAGATGAGGAAACTGAAAGTCAGAGAAGGCAAGTGACTTCTCCAAGGACATACAGATAATGACAGAGCAGGGACTAGAACGAGCCCAGGTCTTCTGACCCTGGTTCAATGTTCTTTCTACTATACAATAGTGGTTTCACCTGAAAACAAAAATTACAGCAGCTTTCCCACAAGATGTTTTCATATTTTATTCAAAAATGCATGATTGAAACCCGAGTTTTGTTTTCTGATAAAGCAGAGAGTAAGGAGTTGGATCTCTGTTTTTCTTAATTGCTTTCTGCTGGATTGGTGACCAAACCCTGGGTTTGGAAACTGTTCAAGAGCCTTGTTCCTAAGGCTGGCACCATCTGTTACTTTTCCTACCTACATTCTGTACCCATCTCTGTCTTTTCCTGTGCAAGTTATCCTGGAGATTATGCTCTTGGAAATGTTATGGATTCTCCGGATCTTTTGGGGATATCCCCACCCTGTGAATTTAAAGTAAAGAAAAAAGAGTGAACTTCAGGGATGGTTTAAATTGTACAGTGTACAGGATGTGAACAACACCTCTTCTTTGGTTCCTTCCATTGCTGGGAGGGTTGAATGAAAGCAGAATAAGATTGTCTCAGGGAATGGAATATAAGTAACCTTATGATGGCAGCATCCCACTTGAATGGTCAAATCATTAGGCCATTAGCCTCCACCTGGACTTATTGGATTCCCTGCCCACCCTGGATTCCATGGTAAGCTACTTAAGTGTAATGCTCTTTAGAATGTAAGACTTACTGGCTCTTTTTGAATTGATTATCCCCAACCTTTGATTAGCTACATTATCCACTACTTCTAGGCCCCAGAGTATGGCTAGAGAAGGTTTAATAACTAAGCAGACTTGTCCCACTAGGGCCTCAGTTTCTTCATCTACAAAATGAGAGTATTTGCTTAAATTATTCTCAAGGTACAATCAATCAATTAATCAATACACAAGCATTTATTAGTTATAATTATGAATTATATAGTATATTATTAATTATTATATCATCTCTAAAGATCTACAATTAACTACAATTTGAGTGTAGCTCATCAATCCCTCTGTTTGTTCCTCATATATTCCTTGGCAAATTTCCACAGAGACTGCTTCAAAAATATTTCTATCTATATGAACCCCAAGTCTTTCTTCATACCCTTCTTCTTACCTTAACACTAAATCGCAGAATCAGACAAAGGAGATATTGGAAGCCATTAAGTCTAATCCATACCTGAACAAGAATATACTCCATAACATCCTTTTCAAGTGGTCAACCAAACTCTTCTCAAAAACTACAACCAATTAGAAGGGAACCCATTCTACTTTTAAACAGCTTTAGTTGTTGGGAAATTTTTCCTTGTATCATTTGTTCATTTCCATATCTATACCTTTGACTCTGTTATTCCTCCTTCCTAGATTGCACTCCCTCTTCCTTTTATTTTGTCTTAATTCTAAACTCCCCTTCAGGACCAGCTCATCTCCTTCCTATCTCAAGAAATTTCTTTGGAAAGCTCATTTATTCTCATGCCTTCAGTCCTTACACTCATTCATTCTATTTCTTTCCAAACCTAGATTTCTACCTTGAATTTCTCACCAGTACTTTATTGCTAAAATTTCTGTTCTCTACAGAATATTGCCATTTGAATAGCATATCCTTACCAAGAGGCAGTATAACATAGTGAATAGAGAACTGACTCCATAACTAGAAAGACCTGGAATCAAGTTATATCTCTAGCACATTGTCTACATCAGGGCTTCTTAAATTTTTTCCACTCATGATCTCTTTTCACATTTCAGTAGCATTGGTTGGCATTGAGTGGCCTGAGGGCGTGCATAGTGAAAAGTGCGCATGCTTTGTGCTCAGAACCAAGGATACAGTGAAGTTGCTCAATACAAGATGGGCAAATGCTGCCAGAAACATCTGGGATTCATTATGTTTGATTTTAAATTAATTTTTAGTCGCTGTGCATTTAGAAACCTTTTACTGTTGCCAAATTTTTCATGATACTATATGGGGTCATGACCTACAGTTTAAGAAACATTGGTCTAGGGGTGGCTAGTGGCACAATGAATAGAACACCTGCCCTGGAGTCAGGAGGACCTGAGTTCAAATCTGGCCTCAGACACTAAAAA
>NW_027186157.1:0-882 GCF_028583685.1 Petaurus breviceps papuanus | reverse complement strand
TGGAGTCAGGAGGACCTGAGTTCAAATCTGGCCTCAGACACTAAAAAAAAAAAAAAAAAAAAAAAAAAAAAAAAAACCAGCCATGTGACCTTGGGCAAGTCACTTAACCCCAATTGCCCTCCAAAAAGCAAAAAAATGAAAAAAAAAAAGGAAAGAAACATTGGTCTACATGACTCTGGGCAATTCATTTAATATCTCAGTGTTTCAGGGAACTCTATGTTGAAGAGAAATTGCCAAGTGTGTTGGTAGAGGGATTTTCCTTGGTCAAGAGTTCCCTATACAAAGAAATCCCAAGTCCAGTCCCTAGCCCTACCATCACCTTAACTGGTTATCTTTAATTTAGCTTATTACCTTCTCCAGATTGTCTCCCTTCCCAACTTTGTTATTTTTTCATGGAACTATTATTGCTCCAAAAATATCAGCATCCTTACCAGCCTCCAAATATACCATGCTCCTTCCCGTTTCTGAGCTTTTACTGATTCTATCCCATGAATGACTCAATTCAATTTAACATTTATTAAACACTTAATATATGAAAGTCATGGTGCTCAGTGCTGGGAGTACAAAGACAAAGTAAGACACAGTCTTTATCCTCAGGATCCACTGGTGAATATTGGAATCCAATAGAGAATTGATACTGGTATATAAATAGTAGTAATGAGATTATAAAGGGTAAAAAAGAGGTCCAAACAGACTGTTATAAGAAATTCAAGGAGAGGAAGGTTACTTTCAGTTGAGATAATTAAGAAAGGCAAAGAGGTAGGAAATGAGTTGGGATTGGAAGAAGGGGAGGATTTCAACAGATATTGATAGTGATAGTGGTGGTGGTAGCGGGGTGTGTGTGTGTGTGTGTGTGTGTGTGTGTGTGTGTGTGTGTGTGTG
>NW_027186156.1:0-25726 GCF_028583685.1 Petaurus breviceps papuanus | reverse complement strand
TGTTTCATTCTTTTCCCTACCTCACTCCTGCCATCTCTCCTTCCTTCCCTTCTTGTTCTCCTTTTGTCACTCTCTGTCTGACTCTATCTCTGTCTGTCTGTCTCTGGTCTCTTTGTCTTTCTTCTACAAGATCATAAAGTTCTCCATTAAACAGATTAGGTTTTCCTGATGGGTGTGACTCAGTCTGGACTGCTGCCAGAGTGACCCCACCCAGAACTGGCCCTTTGAAAGGTTTCTTTGGGCCTTTCTTCACTCACCTGGCTAATTGCAAAAGTTGAGGCAGACAAGAAAATGTATTTTGGGGGAGGAAGTTGGTTCTGAAGTCGTTGCTCATCTTTTTCCATGTTCTCAGAGGCAGGGTGTGGGTCATGCTGCTGTGGGCCCAGAAACAGTGTCACCTCCAGACCCGGAACATGATGTAACTGGGCCCATCCCTGAAATAGTTCCTTCTTTTTGGAAGAGCTAGGCTATAACAAGGAGCATAGTACCTGTGCACATAGTAGGTGCTACACAAATAAACTACTTTGGATAACAGCTGATTTGGGAGGGGTAATTCCACTGGATTCTCAAATAACATTATATAATATTTCCCCAATTCCAATCTTGACTAATATCACTTTGGTAAAGAAGCAGCCTGTGTTACTTTTCTCCCTCATCTATGTGACTTAATGCAGGGGCATGCTAGAGCCAGCTTGAACTGACTAAAGAGCGAATCGTTAAAATTTTCAGTGTGAGCATTGGTGCTTGAGAAATCAGCAAATGCTAAAAGTCAGGGCTTGATTTATCATTTTATTGATTGTCTAGATATGAGAAAAGTGATAGAAAAAATCTTAATAATGAAGATTAAATATAAATTACAAATGTATCATTTTAATTCCCCTTTTCCCAAGAGTTGGTTGTTAAACACTTACCAACATACCCCTGCTGTCATAAGAATAGTGAATTAGGCCAAACACTGAAATGGAAAGGTAAATGAATTCGGTGTTAGGAGATATAGATTCCAGTTTCAACTCTGCTATGAGAATCATAGAATTTCAGAGCTACAAATTTGTGAGGCAGCTAGGCAGCACAGAGAACACATCATTGGGCCTAAAGTCATAAAGACGAGATCAAATTTGGGCCCAGATACTTACTACCTGTATGCTTCTGTGCAAGTCATTTAAGTACTGCCTGCCTCTGTTTCCTCAACTGTACAATGGGGATAATAATAGGCCTTACCTCTATGGGTTGTTATAAGGATCAAAAAAGATAATTTGTATGAGGTACTTAAGCATAATTCCTGGTGGTACTTATACAATAGGTACTTAAATGCTTGCTCCCACTCTGTTTATGGATAAGGGGATTCCTCACTTCTCTCATCTGTAAGATCAGGGGAGGTAGACTAAATGATTTCTAGTTTTACATTTACTAATCTATGACATATTAAAGCTCCTTAAGCCCTAGGGGGAAAAAAAAGTCATTCATTCTAAATCAGACCCGGGACTTTTACTGAACCTTCTGTTCATGGGTATAATCGGTGGCTACAGGGGCTTGATCATGCTCAGATTTCAAATGAGCATTTGCATCAGGGCATGCAGACACTAGGCCACTCACTGTGTCAGGTCACTTAACCATCTGAACTAGAAAGAAGGGAAGACAGGTGGTGGTTTTGGATACTGGCTGTTCAGAGGAACAGGAGGAGTTGGAGGATAAGAGGAGGGAAAGGTTTACAGAGTAAGAAGTGACTGCCAAGGCTTCCTGAAATGACCCTAGGGAGTGTGGGGGCATTCAGAAGGGGAAGGTGTCACTGTTTCTGAGTGAGTGGATGCTTCGCATTGGCAAGGCTGAATCATGCTCTCTGTTTGTACAGTCATACAGTCCATCATTCATTCATTCTTTAAACATCCCAGGGAAGTGGGTCAGTGTCAGTAATGGTTATGCAGGCTGTGTATCATCAGTTGTTTCATGTTGCTTGAAATACACCTTGCCAGTTATTTTAATATTGCTATTTTAAGGGTGGTTTGATCTGTAACCTGGGTATTTTCATCAGAGGTCTGGAAGGGATAGAAGCAAATTGAAAAAAAAGAAAAGAGAAATTTTTATTTCCAACCGGAGAATTCATGAGTTCATAAATGTGAGATGAGTAGGGGGCATACCACCTCCACCCAAGAACCATATACTTACAGGAAATGCCACTTAATGGAAATGAGCATGACTTAATTAGGGTTTACCCGTTCAGCACAGAATCCAGATCCTGCCTCCCCAACTCTAAATCCTCCCTCCACACCCCACATTTTCCCACATACACATAGGAATAATTAATGAGTAACTTAGAACAGTTTGGATAAGGAACCACTCCAGGGGAATCCTATTTTGTAGACTTATGACCATCAGAAAACAGGCACGAAGTTAATCAAACATTTATTAAGAGCCTACTGTGTGCCAGGCACTTGGACGTTTTGGAGTCCATGGCTCCACCTCACATCAGAGGGACAAAGGGGAGTGATAAGTTGGAGTCCCGAGGCAGCCACATATACTATACATATACTCTGCTTCATCTCAGTGCCATGCATGTATGACTGACTACATTATAGGTCTTCACCTTGCTTCCCTCATGGTCTCCCTTAACTCTGTTCCACTTGGTGGCTAGAGCCCAGATGTGAGGAAGCAAAGTAAACCATAAATTTGTGCTAAAAAAAAAAAAAAGAAAAGAAAAAGTAACCCACAAGCATTTATTAAACACCTACTAGGTATATGTTAGGTACTGTAGATACAAAGCAAAATGCAAAATAGTGCCTACCCTCAGGGAGTCTTTGTTCTTCTAAGGGCATACAACATATGCAGAGATGAATATGTTCTGGATAATTTGAGGAAGAAGAGAAGAATGACAACTAGGGGAATCAGGAAAGACTTTTTATAAGTAGGGAGGCAACAAGCATTTATTAAGCACCTACTATTGATCTCACAAAAAACTTGTGAGATAATTGCCATTATAATCCTCATTTTACAGTTGGGGAAACAGAGGCAGAAAGTAAATGATTTGTCCAGGGTCACACATCTAGTAAGTGTCTGAGGCTGGATTTGAACTCAGGACTACTTCCAGGCCCAGCAGGCTATACATGGTATCACCTAGTAGTCTTGGATAAAGTTTATTTTTTAAAAAGGGTACGGCAATACTAATCTGGGTATATCTCATTTTACATAATAGATATGCTTTACCCAAAGTTGTGTATAAACCAAAGGATTTTTACATTAAATTCTATTTTTCCTTCTGTATTATAAAGAACATTCAAAGAGATTTGATGGTCATTTCTGATTATTTTTTAGTTGTCTGGTGGTTAAATCTTAGATACTTTAACTTCCAGTATTTTCTGCTGGCCCATAGATGTCTTTAATGGTCTTAAAGTTGTGTGATTTGTCCTTGGTTCTCAAAGAAGACCATTACATCAGACATGACTTGCAAATGACTGATTTGAAATGGTCCTTAACAAAGATTTAAGTGAACATGCGCTGGAAAAGTCTCCTCTCAGTTTCCAGATTCATGACCTAGACTCTACTCTCCACCCCACATATCCATTCAGTTGACAGATACTCTTGATTTTGCCTTCATGACATTTTTCATATCTGTCCCCTTTTCTTCCCTCATATAGCCACCACCATCATTGGTTTTCACTTGGAAGTGAAAGCTTGAAGTGTTAGCTTCCCAATCGGTCTCCATGTTTTCAGTTTCTCCTTCCCTAATTCATCCTACCTAGAACTGCCAAAATAACTTTCTTATATCTCTCAAGACCCATATTACTCCCATGCTTAAGAATCTCTTGTGTTTCCCAATTGCTTCTAGGGTAAAATACAGACTCTACAACTGGACATTTAAAGCCCTTCGCCACTGGACGGTTTACCTTTTCAGATTTTTCTCACATTACTCCTTTTCACACACTGTGTTACAGCCAAACTGGTCTCCTTTCTCTTCCTGGAACTTGACACATGCCATCCTGTAGACCTGGACTGTCCTGCTCTCCTCTACCTCTTGGATGACAATTCCTTTCAAGTCTCAGCAACAGGTGCTACTTTCAATGGGAAGCCTTTCTTGAGCCCCACAGTTATTAGCATTCTTTCCCTCCTTAAATTATCTGGCACTTAATTTATCTATGTAAATGGTATATTTCCTCAGTTAAGTATAACCTGCTTGAGGGCAGGAATTATTTTTGTTTTGTCTTTGTATCCTTAGTAATTGGTACCATACCTTGTAAGTAGTAGGCAGCTAACAAATACTTATTAAATGAATCATTTGTGATTCTTTTTTTGAAGTCAAGAATTCTTTGTATGATATCTCCCTGTTGTTTCCCTCATCTTTTTGAAGGACAAAAATATTAAGACTAGTCAGTAAGTAATTAGGTATTCTGCTTTCAACAGAAAGAAAGCGCTAGCAAATGTCTGAATGGTGGCACCTCTTCATTATATCCCATTCTGATAGCCAGGTAACCCCTACCTGGAGCTGGTGCTAAGCAGGATGTCTTCTCTCTACTGACCCCCTTCCCCTGTGTCAACGTTCCTGCCAATGTGCTCTTCCCTTCCTCCCTCGATGGCCAGAAGCCCATCATACATCTCCCATATCTCCACCCTTCCCTGAGGGAACTCAGAATTTTAACTGCCCTTTGACTCTTAAGCCTACTCTCTTCCTAATGGTGCCTGGCAGGTCCCTTCTAGGCTTTAAGGTCCCACAAGGCAATGAACTCTGAAGGCTCCTGGACCTTTCCATCTGTCCTTTTACACATATTATTTTCCTCAGCTGTGAGCATTTTAAAAGCAGGGACTATTTGTTGTATTTATATAAATATACACAAATAAATACATATATAAATTTGCAAACAGTTCTTAATACAGAGCTTGGCACATAAATATTTTTTCATTCATTCAATCACAATATAAAAATGCTTTCTAATTTTTCTGTATTTACATGTGGAGATATATATATATATATATATATATATTCATTTTTTCTTGAAGGGACATTAAAATGCCCGATATTTATGGCATCTTTCAAAAACAACTCAAAATTCTTCTCATGTGATATTTTGCAATCATACCTTTCCTAGAAATTGTGTGTAGGGATTGGGAGGGACAAAGCAAATATAAGTATTTCCACTTTACAGATGGAAAAATCATCTCAGAGAAGTAATTGACATATTGGGGCATAGTATGGCAATTATAGAGCAAAGATTAGGGTAGGATAATACAATGTATTAATATTATAAAAAATATATAATTATAAAGATCATCTAACATGACCCCTCATTTTAAAGATAAAGACACTGTCTCAGAGAAGTTAAGCAACTCATCCAAGGTCAAACAGCTAGTAAGTTGACTAGAACCTAGGTCTCTCCTCTAGTCTAGTGATCTTTCCAGTAACAGCTACTTCTTTCTCTTGACTCTCACTCCAGGGTTCTAGCCAGTAGACATCTTAAATACAAGTAAATACCAGTGGCTTCTACAGTATGGACAACAACCAAGAGACATATGAAATCAATATCATCAACTAAGGTAAAATCTCTTTTATTATTTAATGTTGTATTGATTTTCCATTTTTGAAAGATGTGAATCAGGTTCACTTACCCAACTCCCTAGTCTTTTTCTCTATTGGTGATTTGTCTAGATGCCAGAAAAATCAAGACAAGACCTCCCCTTTATTTACCAGCTGGCCCTTGGCCCATTGGTTTCTATGCCAAGGCTCTCTAGAGATCTAGGTCAAGTTTTTTATTTGCCATGCCCTTTGCGCAATGAAGGGGAGGGGGTGTCTTATTCAGCTTGTCTTGGGCTCCCTGAACATCAGAAGGCAATGTTATTTACTCAAGCACTGGGCTTCTAAGTACTGGGGTGGCCAGTGTTTACTCAAAGAGCAGTATGGGCAGCTAGGTGGGGCTTTATGGAGCTGCTGATCATGTGAGGCTGTCTGAGCAACTCAAGGCCTCATGAACTGAAAGGCTCGGGGGGAGCTACAAAGAAGGGAATACAAGGGTATACTGCAATTTATAGTCACATGTTCATCAAAGGATCATCTCTGGGCAATGGGAATTTTATTAGATTGGATTTGAAGGATCAGAAGACATAAATTATATGGAAAGGATAATGGAGGTAGGGAGAAGACAGAAAGAGACACATAGAGAACAAAGAAAGAGACAGAAAAGGAGAGAGACAGACAGACAGAGACAGTGACAGAGAGACAATGATGAACAACAGAGAGAGATGAAGGTAGAGAAACAAAGAGAGAGATGGAAAGGCAGAGACAGCAAGAGAGTTATTTCTGTTTACTATGTAGGCAATAGTTAAATAAAGAAGATCTGGGCCCTGAGCAACACTTTGCTTCATTTAATTACACCATCCTTTGGTCTCATGCTAAATCAGTGACTATGGGAGCAGCTCAGATCTTCAAACTGACAGTCCCGGAGACCTCTTCCCAGCCTGCCACATAGTCAGAGGGGGAAAAGACGAAGGTTCCTGTTTTATATTTAAACCAGGGATTGACTCATAATTGTAGCTGTCATGAGGGGGGTGATGGAGACATTATGTAATCTGGTCCTTAGAGCGATGTGTGTTTAAGGTTTGTGCTCTGTTCATGCCGGAGGAAATTTTGTCAAAGGGACAAAAAGAGGCCGTGCCCACTGAGGGAGAGCTCAGCTGACTGACTTGGTGTGGTGGAGGGGCCCACAGAGTAATGACAGTGACCTCTATTAGACTTTCTCAAGTTTATCCAAATCCACAAATGAATGAATTTCCTGTGAGAAAACCAATTCCCGCCTCCCCCCTTCTTGTTTTTCCACAGATTTTAAATATGGATGTTGTTGGTCCAAAGCTGCAGCAACAAAACAGTGACATAAGGCAGTGGACAGAGTGAATTTGAAGTCAGAGGATCTGGGTTTGAATCCCGGCTCTGTTATTTTGTTCCTGTCTCATCTTGGGCGATTCATTTAACTTTTCTGGAACTCATTTTCTTCATCTTCAAAAGGATGGGTCTGGCCAAGGGTCCGAGGTCCCTTCCAACTCCAAAATCCATGACCCTATATCTAGAGAGGTGTCTATGTGTCTTCCAGCTCTAGATCTATAAGCATTATGGAAAAATGTACTCAAGGTCCATAAATGTATTTAAAGGACTAAATCTCTTTTCCCTCAGACCTTTTTGGTGTCACCAATTCTCCCCATGCTTTCCAGTGCTATGAGATGCTTAAGGACAAAAAGGACTTGTGCTGTCACATGAGCCAGGGGTCCTATTTTTATTTAGGCCTTTTACCTGCCTACAGTGTGATTTCTTGTGGGCTAGAGATAATTTGCATGGCTTTTAGTGAACACTTTTAGTTCAGGCCAGTATTCAATGCCATGGAAAGTTGTCTGATTAACTCATTTAAATTTAATCTGAAAGGAATGAAGTTTCAATTGTTTTGCTAGAGGGAGGACTCTCCTTTGGTTTCTATCCAACTAGTAATACCTGATGAGAAGACTTATTGGAAGATGGTAGAAAATAAAATTCATTTTCTCAGAAGCACAATGTTGAAAGCAAAACAATATTTAGAATGAGGTTGGAGGGATGACAGCTAAGAACAGGAAAAAAAAAATTAGTCTCTGACCTTCACCAAAATTGTTAAGTAAGCAAAGTTTGTTTTGGGGGTCTCACCTTCTGTGAGGGAGACAATGTTTCCTTGATTGTTAATTCTAGAGTGCTGAAATGAGAATTCTTAAAAATACAAATACATAAGCTCAATTAATCAGTCAACAAAAATTAATTAAGCATTTGCTGTGTTGGCAGGCACTATTCTAAGTGCTGGAGATAAAAAGATAAAGGAAAAGAGTCCTTGCCCTCAAGGAACTTCTTTTCTAGTAGAAACAGCATGCACTACACACATATTCAAAACACACACAGCAACACCAGCACAATAAAACCTTAGAGGGGAAGGCATTAGCAACTGGGGGGACCAAGAGAGACCTAATCCAAAAAAAGGCTTTTGACCAAAGTCTCAGAGGGAAACAGGAAATCCAGAAGGTAGAAATGAATGACAGTATAAAGGACAACCAAACCAAAGGCCTGGAGTTTGGAGATGGGATATTGTATGTGAAAGTAATATTAATGGGATATAAGATCTTCCCCACCCATTAATAGGCCTCATGTGGAGCCCATTAAGGGAAGCTTGCTTAGGGGAGGCTTGCTGGTAGGAAGGCTTTCACACCTTTTGTTAATTTCTAATTAGGCACTGAGTCACAAGGGTATATATACTCTGAGGTTAGCATTTTGCTTTGGGGCTCATTCACTGGAAGAATGTCCTTGTGATTTGACCAGATGAGACTCTGGGTAGCCATTAAGGAACCCCCCAGCTTTGAAAAATCCAGATGTTGGTGCTTCTCTCTCTGGTAACTATGTATGTATTTGCCTTGGTCAGACAGTTGGATCTGTCTGTTGAGCTGTGCTAATTTCTCAGACAGTTAGAAGCCCTGTCTGTTCGTCTTTATTTCTCTGCTTGTATTTTCTCTATTTTCTTTGTTTGAATTTTCTCTGAAGTTCAGGGTGCTAATTTTTCCCCTGAAGTAATGAATGTAATTAAAAAAAGATTGCTGATCCCCTAAACAGCTATCTTTCCTAGTAAAGCAGATCTAAGAACCTATGTTAGCAGCCATCCTGGGTATGCCAGTGTGGTTACTGCTACAGTGAGGAATAAGAATATGGCCAGCAAAGGAAGGATGGCAGAGTGTGTAGAGGGGTGTAACGTACAAGAAGCCTGGAAAAGTAGATAAGGCCAGGTTGTAAAGAACTTTAAATGCCCAAGTCCTAGAGGAGATAGGAAGTCACTGAGTTGGTTAAGTAGATAGTGATATAGTAAGACCTTCATTTAGGAAAATCATTTTGGATACCAGGTAGATAATGGATTGCAGAAGGGAAGGTTTTGAGATAGGGATACTAAGTAGGGCCCTATTATGAGAGCCCACATGAGAGTGGAAGATCATCTGAAGTAGGTGGTGGCCATATGAATCAAGAAAAGGGGATATATGGGATAGAGATTTTAGATGCAGAAAAGACAAGCTCCTTGTCACTAATTGGATAAATGGGGTAAGTGTGAGTGAGGAGTTAAGAGTGATACTGAGGTTGCTAACCTGGATGACTAGAAAGATAATGGAGCCCTATTTCAATAGAAATAAGGGTTATTAGAAGAGAAGTGGCTTTGGGAGGGAAAGTTAGTAAGTTCTCTTTTTGACATGTTGAATTCCAGCTGAATGTGGAACACATAGTCTAAAATATCTGGGCTGAGCTCTGTTTGGGACATGTTGAGTTTGAGATGCCTAGGGGAGATGTAGCCAGTTCAAACTGTTCTTCTCCAAGCCTCAGTTTTCTTTGTTAGCAAAATGGAGATAATACCTACCCCGTTCCAATGAGCCAGAGTATAGAAAGTGTTCCTCACACCTTAATGCACTATACAAATGTGATCTATTGTTATTATCTACTCCATCTTTATTAACTGTTCTCCTGGCGATGTCATGCTTGGTACATCATTTCGACTTTTGGGGTTATCTGTACTTCACCATTCACTGACATCACCTAAAGGGGAAAAAAATCTCCATCAAAGACTACTATACTTCAAAGTCCTAGCTTCTGCTCCAAAATTTCCCTTCCATTTGGGTACCCTAAAATCCAACTTCCAATACAACTGGCTCTGTTTAATCCAATCTAATTAATACTAGTGATTTTCAATAAACATTTGTTAAATATCTCCTATGTGCAAGGCACTGTGCTAGATACTGGAAATGCAAAACCAAAACAAAATTAAGTCCCTGTTTACAAGGAACTTACACAAAGACTTTCTCAGGATAGGGGAGAATTTTCAGTATCTATAGTTAAGGCATATTACAAGTATGGTTTCACATTAGTTACATTAGCTGCCTAGGGGCAGCTAGGTGATGCAGAGTATAGAGGTGCTGGGCCTAGAGTTGGGAAGGGCTGAGTTCAAAACTGACCTCAGATACTTACTAGCTGTGTGACCCTGGACAAGTCACTTCACCTCCCTTTACCTCAGTTTCCTCATCTGTAAAATAGGGATAATAATAACACCTACCTCCCAGGATTGTTAATTGTCAAGTACTTAGCACAGTACCTTGTACATTGTAAACTTTATGTTAGTTATAAGCTATCCATATTTAAAGCCCTTAAGAATCCTTTTCAGGCACTAAATTTCCCACTGTTTACATTTTTTTCCCATAGACTGTACCACCAAGCCCTAACCCTTGTGCTTACATTTCTTCTAGTTAGTCCAGGGTATTTAACCTTTTAGTTCTTGCCTTCCTTTGACCCCCCCCGGAGGAGTTCAAGTACTCTTTTTTTGGGGGGGGACCCCAGATACCTACCTTCTGACTTCATCTCCTACAAACACAAATGTTGTTTTTCTCTCTATTTCTTCTTTATCATCTTTGACATATAGATACTCTAGAGCATGGGTTTTTTATCGAGTGTGTGTGTGTGTGTGTATGTACATATGTATGTATGTGCGTGATGGACTCCATTGGTCATCTGGTAAAACCTAAAGATTCGCTAAATATTTTGTTGCCTACATTCATAATGGAAAGAAATGCTAAATTTCGGTTGTAGTTTAGAAAAAAGAAAGGTGTAATTGTTATCCCATCCAAGTTCACAGATTCCGCTCCCCCTCCCCCAAATCTGTCCAGAGAAATTCCCAGAAACCCTGCCTTGGAGGCTATTCCCTGGCCCTTATAGTTCCTGATCAGCCTTCGTGGATTTTCCTGTCCCCCTCGATCTTTCTCTTCTTGCCCCTCTCTCCTCTCCACATAAAATAAAAACAATATTGTGAGAAGTTAAGCATCTGCTAGAGAGGTATCTTGGGTGGATTCAGAGCTAGCCTTGGAACTGGAACCAGATGAGTTCAAATCCTGCCTCTGATACTTACTCGATGTGTGCCCTAGGTAAGTCATTTAATTCTTTCAGAACTCTAGACAGAGCTTTTTAAGTTGCACAGAAGGTCCAACCTACACTGGGAGAAGAAATTCCACACTGGGAGCTCCGTATGCCAATGAAATCACAGGTCCAGTCCCTATTGCCCATCTGAGGGTCCATAAAAGGTCTCTTCTAGGTCCAACTTTTTTTGGGGGGGGGAGGGGCAGTCATAGTTTAATGACTTATCCAGGGTCACACAGCTAGTAAGTATCTGAAACTGCTTCTGAACTCAAGTCTTTTTAACTCCAGGGCTGGTGCTCTATCCACTGTGCTACCTTAGCTGCCTCAGGTCTAGCATTTTGTGATGCTGCACTTAGCCCATGCCCTCTTAGCCCCATTGATTCTTTTGTTCCAGATATCTTGTCTGCAGTTCTGAACAACCTGAGAGGGTATTAAGTATTTCCTCAGCAATGAGGATTACTGGGGTGGGCAATGAGAGGGAAGAACCAGTTATTATGGGTGCCTTTTCTTTCTTTCTTTTTTCGCATTTCCAGGAGAAAGGCTCAGTGCTCAGTTTCAATACGTGGGATCTTTTATCTAATGTCTTATGGGATTGTGAGTGCCCTTTGCCTATTTGTGGGGGAATTTGTGGGGGAATAACCCAGCTTTCAGCACTAGTTGACATTTCTCAAATATTAAAGCCAAAAGACTTCCTTAAAAACAACAGTTCTTTTTAAAAATGAAAAGAAAACCATTTTCAATGAACATGAAAATTTCACCTGGAATTTTACAATTTTAGGTTGTTCCCTTAGTGGGGAAGTAGTGCCAAAGTGATGACTTCGGATTTCCCCTTTTGAATCAAGCTATGGTTTTAGTTGAGTACAGTCATTGTAGCCTGGGACATTATGATATGAGTGATGGGTGATGCAGGACTACATAATGAAGTCTAGTCTGGGTTTATTCATTTTTTCTTAGTAATGGAGAATGAAAAAGCTTGATATGTCCACCAAAACTCTGGGAACTGGTATGTCTTTTTCCTTGTAATTTCTGTCCCAGCCCCCATCTTCTTATTTTACCCCCGAATAACCATTTTTTTTCTGTCAAAGACCACTGCTTACAGAAAAAAATGAAGACCCAGATACTAAAAGAAACTTTAATTCATATTCTTCATCATTTTAGAGAATATTTACATTTTTTTTACCTTTTTTCTCAATTCAGAAAAAAAGAATATAGATGTTCATTCAATGAGTAGACCATGTATTTCAGAGCCATTTGATGGCTAAAAAAAGTTCAAAAAGAGGAAGAATAAAAGAAAGGTAGGGGGGAGGGAGAGAGAGAGAGAGAGAGAAACAGAGAGAGAGAGAGAGAGAAGGAGGGAGAGCCCTAGGAAAAATTGAGGCAAAAGGATAGATATAGGAAGAGGAACAGGAGAGAAGGAAATAAGGAAGAGGGCTAGTAGAAGAGGAGAAGGAGGAGAAAGAAGAAAAGGGGAGGAAGAGGAAGGGAAGGCATAGAAGAAGAAATGGAGCAGAAGAGAGAGAAAGAAATAGAGGGGGAGGAAGAGGAAAAGATGGAGTATAAAAAACGAGGAGACAGAAAGGAGAAAGGTTGAGTTTCAGTAGGAAATCACATCTTGTTCATTTAGGATGTAAATTTCAGAGAAATATTTGTTATCTGATGCTCTTGGAAATGATTAATTTAATGACCATTTTTCACAGTTCGTCTCGCCTGAGTGGAATTACCTGAACAACTTTCCAACCTGGTTATTGTTCTCTAAGGGGAAACAGTAACAAGCAGCAGCAGCAGCCCAAGGGCCAGATGAATTAAGCTGAGGGCCTGATTTGACCCCCAGGCTGGAAGTTTCCCTTGGCTGCCTTGGCTCCCTGATTGGTTATTCAGATAGACAAGTATGAGGCACCATCTTTAGAACAGATAGACTAGCCAAAGGGGACACTTGCCAAAGTAAATGAAAAGAATACAAATAGAAGGGGTGGTCTCCATCTCCTAGACTACAGTGATTTATTTAGGACTGAATATGATTAGGTGTCAATGAGCTGAGAGCTGCTCTTCTCTAACCTTCAACAATTATGTTTAACATAAAAATTTCACCAAGCCCATGCCTAATAAGCCTACGTTTTCTTCTTCCATAGCCTCAATTTTCATGAGAAACAAAGTGAAGATTGACATAAGGCTTCTCCCAGATGCAGCCTGCCACTATGGACTTCTCATTCCCATGTTGTCAGTCTCCACACCTCTTTTTCCTTTTCCTTTTCCCTTCACCCACACCCATTCCACTTTTCATTCAGACCTTGTAAAGCCTCAGAAGCAGACTTTGGGAGAAAAGCCAGCTAAATGTTATTGTAGAGGGAGCAGCAAACTCTTTTTCCAGGCTATCAGTGAGTCTTTTATGCCTCTAAGTTGATGTGTACTGAGGTGAAGAAGGTGCAGAGGAAGGGGTGGGGAGTATTCATTAACAGGGCTGGGTCTTGAAAGGCCTTTGTGATGTTATGGCAAAACTCTTTAGAATTCTGAAAAGGGTCACTGGTGGTCCACTGGTATTTATTTTCTCTGGATAGTATTTTAGTTAGTTTGTCAATATTGGCTCATTTTAATATGGCCATGGAAGTAGGGAGAACATTGGAATTAGACTCTTAGGATTATTGATTCAATGCTGGAAGGGAATTTAAGGGCCATCTAAACAAACCTCCTCAATTTTATAGATGAGGAAACTGAGACTCAGAGAAGTTAAAGAGATTTGCCAAAGGTCACATGGCTAATAAGTAGCAGAGAGAGTATTAAAATACAAGTCCTTTGATTCCAGGTCCAATTTTCTTTCCATTGTACAATAACTTGGCATATACTACTGGCTTTATCGATAATTCCCTTCAGGACCTTGGGCAAGTCGCTTTCCTGCCTCCCTTTCTTCTCCCTTAAAAATAAATAAAGAAAAGATCCTTCCCTTGCTACCCTGCAGGGATCAAATAAGATAATGGATATGTCAATGCTTTGGAAAGGACAAAACATGATCTAAGTATAAGGTGTGATTGCCATGTATTCAATAAATATTTCTTGAATGTCTGCATTTTCAAGGACAGGTACAGTAGGAAAAGGAGCTAGGCTTGCTTTCTAGCAAAAATGTGACACATCAGGCAGCCAAGTCAGATGGTACATAACCATTCCCTAGGTACTAAGAAAACAAGAGTAAGGCCTTTTAGAGCATTGCATAGATCCCCAGTGGAGCAATCTAAGGGAAAATCTGGACAAACCATAGAACTCTGGACCAGGACTCAGGAAGACTTGAATTCAAATCTAGCCTCAGACACTTAGTAGCTTTGTGACTCTGAGAAGTCACTTAAACCATTGTTTGCCTCAACTTCCTCATCTGTAAAATGAGGATAATAATAGCACCCACCTCCCAGGATTGTGGGGAAGATCAAACAACATCATAATTGTAAAGCACTTTCTGGCACATAGTAAACACTATACAAATGTTAGCAGTTGTTATATTGGAATTATCTGCATTTGCAGAAGGAGTTACCAGTGAAACTCTAAAACATCCATCATTGGAATCATGGGTCTTTTTTGGGGGGTGGGAGGGATTACACTTGGGATTTATATGTTCATGTTGTCTGTTAGGAAAGGTTTTCACTTTTTCTCTGTATCCTACTTAGCACATAGTAAGTGATTAATAGATGTTTGTTTATTGATTGATTATGGATTCCCTGTGAGAAAACTCCCTCTAGCAATGTGCTTCAATACCTGCTTTCCATCCCAAATTCAAGGCTGGATTTGAACCCAGGTCTTTCTGATTCCAGAAAATTAATCCAGTAAGGTACCAAAATACTATGTGCAAGATGCTTTTCTAGGAATACAAAGATGAATGACAGATTCCTGCCTTCAAGAAACGATTATCATTAATAATGATAAAAAACAATATTATTAGTGAACAACTTGTTTTGACTCTTTTTTGCTCTGTGGATCTCATCCCTGACTGTTGGCAAACATATCTGTTTAATTGACAGAGGTGTGGCTATCTGACACTTCTATCCCTAGCAATCTAACGTGAATATCCTGGAATCTTGTTATAACTCTATCTTGGGGCTCTTCTAGGAGAGTGACTTATGGGAGAGAACATCTTCTGATTAGGTCTTTTTTGTGCTTAAATAACCAAACCCTCTGGGAGAGAATTGATGAAGGCCCCAATTTTACTATTTTTATAGCCAAAAGTTTGTAGTTTACTATACGTTCTTCCATTTTTTCTTGGATGTATCCATTTGCCCCTTTGCTCCTAAGTCTCTGTGTTCAAAGTGTGCTCAGCTTAGCTATGTTTGCCCATACCATCCATTTTTTTGTTTGATGGAAGAAGATTTTTTTTGTGGCATTTATTTATTCAATCCATAAAATGGAAATGGTAGTGTGTAGCATAGTGGTAAGAATACTATCTCTAGGGGCGGCCAGGTGGCACAGCGAGTAAGAGCACCGGCTCCAGTGTCAGAACGACCTGGAGATCGAATCCTGGGCTCAGACACTTAGCACCTACCCAGAAACACCTGGCCGTGTAACCTTGAGCAAGTTACTTAACCCCAATTGCTTAGGGGCAGCCAGGTGGCTCAGAGAGTAAGAGTACCGGTTCCAGTGTTGGGACGACCTGGAGATCGAATCCCGGGCTCAGACACTCAGCACCACACCCAGAAATAACTGGCTGTGTAACCTTGAGCAAGTTACTTAACCCCGATTGCTTAAAAAAAAAAAAAAAAAGAATACTATCTCTAGAGTTAGAAATCCTAGATATAAATATCTCTTTACTACCTCTGTATGTGACTTGGACAAGTTATTTATTTAGCTTTCTTGTGCCTTAGTTTCCTCATAAAATGGTGGGTTGGACTAATTGGCTTCTGGAGGTACATGTATTGCCTAAATTTGCCATTAGACTGAGCTCCTTGAGAGCTGGGACTGTCTTTTGACTTTTTTTGTATCCCTGGTGCTTAGCACAGTGCCTAGCACATAGTAGGTGCTTGTTGAATGACTGACTAAACCTATATAACCCACAGTTAGCTTGCCAAGCCAGAATTTAAAACCAGAACAAACTTCTACTAGTTCTTGGAAGAGCCACCCAATTAGAGGGAGGAGGCTTGGGTGGCAGTATACTTCCAAAGTATGAATTCCAGAGATAGCAGTGAGGTTTCAGGATGAAGAATCAGGGTATGGTAAAGAAAGTCCATCTAGAGTATAACCTGGAGAGGAATGAGAGCATTTCCCTTATTTAGGACTGTGGGCATCAAAATCGTATTCTGAGAAGAGGTCACCATGATGACCACCAAAGGGGTCCATGACATCAAAAAGCTCAGAACCCTTCAACTAAATGATCGTGAGGGCACATCCAGTTTTGCTGTCTTAGACATTCACTTCTTGTCGTATTTTGCTGAAGCATCTCTGGCTGTCTTCTTCTTTTATTTTTGCTTTTTGCAGGGGGGAAAGTAGGGCAATTTGGGTTAAGTGACTTGCCCAAGGTCACACGGCTAGTTTTGTGTGTTGTGTCTGAAGCCATATTTGAACTCAGGTCCTCCTGACTCCAGGGCCGGTGCTCTATTCACTGTGCCACCAAGCCACCCCACTTTTTTATTTTTTAATTCCAGGAATTGTCATTAGGAAAAAAGGGAGAGAATAAGCTTACCTACTATATGCCAGGCACTGTGCTAAGCCCTTAGAAAAAAAATATCTCATTGGATTCTCACAATAGTTCTGGGAAGTATGTGCTTTTATTATGCCGCTCTTACAATTGAGGAAACTGAGTCAGATTTGCCTAGGTTCCTACAACCAGGAAGTATCTGAGGCCAGATCTAAACCCAGGTCTACCTGATTCTGGGCCCAGCTCTCTATCCACAGGGCTACCTAGCTGTCTCAAAAAGGCTGACTTTTCACCTGGCAAAAACCAATGATTTGGAGATGTGTTGAAGGAGAGATGGTTAGAACTAGAGGAAAATAGTTTTTATTCAACCTCTAGGCATATTTGCAATGAAATTCCTTTAGTTAGAAAAGAAAAAACATTAATTGATGTTTGTGAAATAAAAAAAAATTCATAACATGTGGAAAAAATTAAATTGATGCATGTTCTAGGGAACAGATGGTGACAGTCCTCAAACTTCACTGGGATTTCCCTTCTATGATGAAGTGGTATACTTCAGTCCTGTTTACAGTTACTGCATCACTGTGATGTCTCCTCTGTCTCTTCTTGTGTAAGTCATTTCTCTTTATCATTAATCAAATCGTAGACTTTTTTCTCTCCAGTAATTCTAACAATTTGCTTAATCTAGGAGAACAAATCAGCAGTCTGGTGTGTATGTGTTTATTTTCTCCAGTCAGTGTGTTTGCAAACCTTTTTCAGGAAAAAACTTGATGCCACCCCTGGAAGATCACAATCATCCTTCATATTGGTAGAGCACTTTTCTTTTGGGAAAGTTTTTAAAAAAATACATTTTATTTTTTCTCTCAATTACATATCAAAATATATATTTTTAACATTTGGGTTTTTTTTTTAAAGTTTTGAGTTCCAAATTTGATCCCTCCTTCCCTTTCCCCCTCCCTGAGATGGTAAGAAGTCAGATATAGGTTATACATGTACAATCATGTAAAACATTTCCCTACTAGTCATTTTGTACAAGAAGACTTGAACAAGGGGGCGGCTAGGTGGTGCAGTGAATAAGGCCCTGTAGTCAGGAGGACCCGAGTTCAAATGTGGCCTCAGACACTTAACACAAAAACTAGCCATGTGACCTTGGGTAGGTCACTTAACCCCAATTGCCCTCCAAAAAGAAAAAAAAGACTTGAACAAAAGAAAAAGAATGAAAGTGAAAAAAAGCATGCTTCAAATCTGTATTCAAATAATATTAATTTTTTATCTGGAGATGGATAATTTGCTTCATCATTAGTCCTTTGGGATTATCTTGGATCATTGTATTGCTGAGAACAGCTAAGTCATTCATGGTTCTTCATTGTACAATATTGCTGTTACTAAGTACAACATTTTCCTGTTTCTGTTCACTTCTCTTTACATCAGTTCATATAAATCTTCCCAGGTTTTTCTGAGATCATCCTGCTTGTCATTTCTTATAGCAGAATAATAGTCTGTCATAATCCCATACCATAGCTTGTTTAGTCATTCTCCAAATTGATGGACATCTTCTGGGAGATTTTAAAGCACATAATCAGGGACTTGATTGTTAGCCAATTATGGTTCAATTGGCTTCAACAAGCATTTTAAAGCTCTGACTATATACAAGAGGAAGCAGTTTGGAGAAGTGGTTAGGGAACCCTCTGGGATGAGAAAGATCTCAGTTCTAATGCTACCTCTGATGTAGGCTGACTCTCTGTTGAGTACTGAGCAAGTCGTTTAGCTTCTGATCATTTTAGGCAACTCTCTAAGACTAAATTGTAGAGTAGGTAGGTGTCAATCTGTATTTATAGACAGAGCCTGCTCAACTGTTCCCTGTATTAATCGAATCATAGATTTGGTTCCAAATCTCCTTCTCACTTGTCCATCCCCTCAGAAAGAGTTATTGTGTTAGGCCTTGGAGATACAAGGCCAAAATCAAACCCTCAAGGAACTTTCATTCCTTTATTTCCAAGTGTCCAAAATTTTATAATGGGGAACTAGCTCTGGACCCTGGGTCCCAGTTTCACTGGAGTGAAGCTGACTAAGGTTTTATAGTGTGTTTTGTGTATCCTGTAATCCAATGAGTCAAGTATATAGACCCCAGACTTCCTGGTTCTTTGATTACTTAGTCCTATTCCCTGACCTTTGATTCTTTTTCTACTGTACCAAAGGTACTTGAGTATTTTTCCTCTTTGGCTGAATCTTTCTTCCTTTTAGCAGCTTTTAGAAAGAATTCAAGGAAAAAACAAAGCTATTTTTTTTTTCAAAAAAACCCTCCCTCCTTCTTTACCTCTTCTAAAACACACACACACACACACACACACACACATATTTTTGTCTTCTCTGAAAGAGTCACCAAAGGCTCTCAGGGGCTTTAACAGTATCAGTCAGTTTCACAGTTGGAGGCAGAGTGATTTACAATTACAGCTTAAAGCATTTTTCTACTGGTATAATTCAGTCTTCCATTAGGGAACATTTTTTTCCCCTATAAAATAGAATGCTCCCATCCTCTCTAGGGCAGAGGAAAAAAAAGTCAAATTAAAGGAGAAGCAAGTGATCAGTAGTCAGTTGCTTGACCCTGAAGAAGGTGAAGGGAAGGAATCACCATTCATTCATTCCTTATTCCTGAATCTGTTAAGTCAGTTACCCCTCTTGCTCCATTACTTTCCCACTCCACACCATTCCCCTTGTTGTTTATGACCTATTTGCTTATGTCAGACACTGCTTGCCTGACAGTAGAATATGATGACCATCACTGAACAGGCATTGGTGACTCCTTTGAGCATGCAAAGTTGGGATGTACTATGGAGAAGCACTGGAGTAGTGAGTTGGTTTTGAAGTGGCTTCCTGGTCCTCCTCCCAAAGATGTTTAAGAACCAGGCTTGAAAAAAATTTCTAAATGAAAATGTCATCACTTAATTACTTTGTACTCTCATCTTGCTCTCTCTGATAAATGTGCTTTCATTTACAAGCTACCACTTTTGCAAATGGAGATGTCTTTTCTTTTCTTTTTTTTTTTTTAAAGCAATTGGGGTTAAGTAACTTGCTCAAGGTTACACAGCCAGTTATTTTGTGTGGGTGCTAAGTATCTGAGGCTGGAACTGATCTCAGGTCTTCTGACTACGGGGCCGACGCTCTTACTCACTGTGCCACCTGGCCTCCCTGCAAATGGAGACATTTTAAACTTAACTTGTCCCAAAACTAAACTCATTATCTTTCTCCCTAAACCCTCAGCTCTAACAAACTTCCTTATTTTTCCTGAAGGCATCACCATCCTGATAGTCTTCTAGGTTAATAATCTTGATGTCATCTTAGAATGGACTCTTCGCTCTCCCTTATTCCCCATATCCAATCAATGGCCAAATCTTGCTGTCAGTACCTTCGCTGCATCCCTTACATCTAGCCCCTTCATTCCACTCACACAGCTACCATCTTGGTTCAGGCTTTTATTGCTTCTCACCTAGATTATTGCAGCAATTTCCTAATTGGTCTTCTTGCCTTAAGTCTCTCTCCACTCCAGTCCATCCAACACACTACTGCCAAAGTTAGTAAAGCACAGTTCTGACCTTGTTCCTTCCCTACTCAATTAACCACAATGGCTTCCTATTATTGCCTTTAGGATCAAATATAAAATCCTCAGGTTAGCTTTTAAAGTCCTATAGAACTTGTCAGCAGCTTATCTTTCCAGCTTCAGGGAACATTACTCTCTCATACTCTGAGACACAGCCAAAGTGACCTTCTCTCTGCTTTTCACAAATGATACTGCACCTTCCATTTCAGTGTCTTTGCACTGGCTGACCTCCTTTCTTGGAATAAACTCTTTCCTTGCATTGCCCTCATCGCGTCTTTTCTTCCTTTTACCCTGTAGCTTAGCCACCATCTTTTCCATGAAGGCTTTTCTTATTCCCCCTATATGTAGGTGCCCTCCCTTTCAAACTATTTTGTATTTAATTTACTTTATATATATATAATATAACATATATATATTATATAATATAACATATATATATTATATATATATATATTTGTTGTTGTTGTTTGTTTTTGGAGGGGGGAGCTCAGGGCAATTGGGCTTAAGTGACTTGCCCAAGGTCACATGGTAGTAAGTGATAAGTATCTGAGGCCAGATTTGAACTCAGGTCCTCCTGACTCCAGGGTCGGTGCTCTATTCACTTCACTACCTATTCACAAACCACTGTTTGCCTCATTTTTCAAGTGTAAAATGGGTATAATAATAACACCTAGCTCTTAGGGTTAATGTGAGGATCAAGTGAGATAATATTTGCCATTTTCTCATCTTAGAGAATTGCCCACAGCCCTAAGAGGTTTAAATGACTTGCTCAAAGTCATGCCAGTCACCTAGCCACCCCATACTTTGTATATATTAGCTTAATATTTATGCTTATACTTTTATAAGTATATTTTACATATTTTATTATACTTATGTATATTTTCATATGTAGTAGCTCTCTCTCCCATCCGAATAGAATTAGAATGTAAGCTCTTTGTGCCATGATTATTTGACACTTGGTTCTTGTATCCTCAGAGCTTAGCACAGCACTTAGCACATAGTTACATAATAAATACTTGTTGACTGATTGGAATTTTCTGTTGTAATAAGTTATTATTATATGATAGGGAATATGACTTGCCCAAATTCACTGGCCAATATGACTGAAGCGAGTCAGTTACCAACCGCTTGTGAGAAACCTCAGGATTCTGAAAGATATACCTGAACATAGGAAGCCATCAGGAAGATCAGACTCAGAAGAGGAGAGCTGTGAGGAGACAGATTTGATAGGTACCATGCACTACAGGACAGGGTAAGGTTGGCAGCAGGGCTGGTGGAAGGAAGGAGGAAAAACCTCTCGCAGAATCAGATTGCCTGTGTTTGAGAACAAACAGAGAGCTGAGGAACATAGAGATTATCTAGCTATGATTGAGAAAAGAACCTTTGCACACATCAAGAAGGAAGAAGGTGTTTTGGAGTGAGGGGAAAAATACAAGTGCTATGAGTCAGCTCTAGCATCTCTGAATCTAGAATTCTCAGCAAAATACTGATGATACTGGAACCACCTCAGTGAATGACTATAGCCAAGAGGCATCTGCAGATTCTCATGCTGGTTATTGAGATCAGGATGAGAGGAGGTGGAGAAGGATGGGCTGATTCATAACTCTGTTTATCCCTACATAGGAGGGATGAGTTTCCTCAGAAATTGTCACTTCTTTGTGGGCGTTTGTAGGAAACTGCATCCATCTTTGTATCTGGGGGGTAGAGGTGTAGAACAGGAGTCATTCTGTTGCTAATTTATTTTCTGGTATGCTATCTTGCTATTCTGCCTTAATTTGATATTTTACTGTTTGATTTGTGGTTTTATATGGCTCATGAATAGATAATCTATGTTGGAATGTAGCTGGAATCATATTTGCATAATTACTTTTATTTCCAAATACCATTTAGAACCTGGAGATTGAGTAGAGGTCCTAGTTTTAAGAAGGCTATGGTTTATTTTATAATTATTATTTCCCTGAATTGTAAAGACAGATTAATTAAAAATATTTCTTGGAAACTTTTTGTTTTTATGTCATCTCCATTTCTGGATATATCCTACGTCTCTCTTTTATCAGTAGGCTGTCCCTTGCAACAAAATTTTTAAGAAGAAAGAAAAAAGTTTAGCAATACTAACTATAACCAGTACTTTAACTATGTCTGACAACGTGTCCACTTTGCCATATTTGTAGTCTTCTACCTCTGAATTGAAGGAAAACATTTTCTCATTTCTTTTCCAAGGTCACTCTTGGGCATTACAATTAAAATTCAGGGTGTTTTTTTGTTCTTTACATTTACTTTGATTAGTCTTTCTAAACTAGGTGGTGCAGCCAGGTGGTACAATGGATAGAGTACCAGCCTAGAGTCAGGAAGACTCATCTTCCTGAGTTCAAATCTGGCTTCAGACACTTAGTAGCTGTGTGATCCTGGGCAAGTCACTTAACCCTGTTTGTCTCAGTCTCTCATCTGTAAATGAGCTGGAGAAGGAAATGGCAAACCACTCCAGTATCTTTGCCAAGCAAACTCCAAATGGGGTCATAAAGAATCAGACATGACTGAACAACCACAAGCCTTTGTGTATATGATTTTCCTGGTTCTTATTTTACTTTATAAAGTTCCTATAAGTCTTCTCATACTTCTCTAAATTCAGTTAACAAGTGTATTAAGTATCAGATCCTTCCCTAAGCATTAGAGATACAAAGACAAATTTTTAAAAATTGATTGTTTTTCTTGGCACATAACATTCCATTATACACATGTATCACAGTTAGCTCGAATGCCCCTCAATCAATGGACTTCTACTTCATTTCTAGTTCTTTACTACTACAAAAAGGATGCTATGAATATTTTGTTGTATGTGGAAACTTTTGTTCTGTCTTTGGCAGAAGAAATGTGGACAGCTAGATGATAGAGTGCTGAGCCTGGCATCAGAAAGACTTGAGTTCAGATGTGACCTCAGACACTTACGGTGACCCTGAGCAAGTCTCTTAACCTCAGTTTTCTCATCTGTAAGGTGGGGATGATAATAATAGCACCTACCTCCAAGGGATGTTGTGAGGGTCAGATGAGATACTATTTGTAAAGTGCTTGGCAAATAGGAAACACTATAGGAATATTAGCTCTTCTTTGGTCTTCTGTGCCTAGCAGTAAGATCTCTGGTTCAAAGGGTATGGACATTTTAGTCATTTTTAAAGTCAAGTTTTATATTGTCCCAGGAATTTCTATCTACTATTAAGACATAGAAGGGCTTTTTATTCCCCTAAAAGTTTCTAATAGAAATTGTATTTTAGGTTATTTCAGTATGATGTAAGGAAAAGAGCTGGGAAACTAGTTTTGTTTACTGGTTTGCCATTTACTTTTCCTCATCTGGGAGATGCCAAAATCTTGACTTAAGCCAAGCTTTTTGCTAGTAGTGAAACTTCTAAGGAAGGAACAGAGAGAAAAGAAGGTCAGTTCATAAGAAGGTCTAGATTCCAAAGAACATTGCCTTCATTATTATATAATAAGTGAAACTGTCCTCTAGGAAATGGAGGTGAAAAGCTCAAAACAAGTAAAAATGGCAGAATGTTAGATTCAGGTGCTCCTACAATTCCATCTCTCATGGATGAAGGGGGAGGAAAATAGAAAAAAAAAACCAATATTATGTTCTGATACCAATCTTATGGTATAATATACCATAAGTTCTTTGGAATTCTTGGTTAATGTTGGTTTTACCATTATAATAAGTTTGTCTCATCTTACACATAATTAATTGCAAATTTTGCTGGTGAAAATTAGACCATTTAGTTTTTGGAAAGACATGATGAAGGTACATATGAAGGATACATCAAATGTTGAAGGGTATCATTTATTTCCAGTACATGGTACAGAATTGGAATAAATTAAGTGTTATTGACACTGTTAATGCTCACACTAACCCCTTCCCTCTCCCCAAAGGGAGGCAGGAATGACTTACAGTCAGAAATAACTGGAATGATTAAGTTCAAAAGTGCTGACCCTGACACCAAAAAGATTTTAAGAACTCTAAAGGGTGCTGCTATAGCCAGCTGTACCTGCTTTCTAGAGTCAGTCATTAAATTTTCTCTGCTGAGCATTTACACCTAGAAAATCTGCAAATGCTAGAAATCGGAGCTTTGTTATTTTGTTGATTGTTTCAATTTAGGAAAATGAAGGAGAAAATATAGCACAGATTACATTTAAAAGTATGTCATATATACAGTTTTTGTTTTATTTTGTTCAGAGAACTGGTTGTTAAACATTTACTAGCATACTCCTGTTTCTGGGTATCTTTTATCTGGCTTACTCCTGTCTGTTATATCTGGAAGAGCCTGGAGTCTGATTACCACAGATAGGTACATTTTAAAGGGTTCCAACTCCTCTCTTTGTCCTACTGATATGATTTAACTCTCAATGTTCAGCAACTACTCAGGGCAATCCATAATCCTGGCAGAGCTGGATGTTTAAATGTGCTCTGGCATGCCCTGGTTCAGGACAAAAGGAATCTTGGATAGCAGTGTCATAGGCTGTGATATGTGTCCTTGCTGCACATTTTATTTTTTAATGTCAACAAATTGTATCTAAATAAATTACCTATTTGAGAAGGCTTTGCATCTTCCTTGGCTCAAAATAGACTTACAGAAATTAGGCAAGAAAATATGGTGTGTAAGTACTAATTTTTTTATATATAATTTATGATGTTGTCTAGCAACAAGTAAAGGCCATTTGTAAACTACCTTTGAAATTATTACAATAATTTAATCTAGGTTCAAAGTCCTGGACCCTCTTTTAGGAGACTTGACCTGTTTCTCTCATTTTAAATCTGAGCCAATTCTAATTTTTCAGAAGCGAATGATTATTTAAAGAGGTACCTTGGTATAGTGGGTCGAAGACTAATTAAGAAGGCCTGGGTTTAAGATCTACTTCTGATATGTATTAACTTCTCAATTCCCCTGGCACCTGAGTGTGAGGTACAGATTTCCAGATCTACATTGGTAGAAGGAGTTTCCAGAACAATGAAATCACAGGTACTGACCTCTTTATATGGGACAATTGGTTTCCTTCTCTCAGAGTAAGTGGGGTGGTGATTTTCATAGACTATTTCAAGCTCAGAGAGAGGTGGTTTGGTGTATAGGATAGAGAAATGACCTTGAGGCCAGAAGTCTTGGGCTTAAGTCCTCACTCTGATACACATTAACCATTACCTAGGCATTACCTAGATTATAGTTCTCTAATCTGTCAAGTTGAAGAGAGGATACCAACTTACATTGGTAGTGAAGAATTGAGGTTCACTAGACCAATGAAATCATGGGCCCAGTACCCATTCCCATTAAGCTCAGAGGACAGGTTGGAACTGGGATGGCAATGTTGCATTTTATTCACTATTGGCCTGAGATAAAAGTCAAGTGGTACTTCATTCATTCATTAATCATTCATTCATTCAAGAAACATTTATTAAGCACCTACTATGGGCACCATATGAGGTCCTGAGGAGACAAAGACAAAACCAAAACACTTCTTACCTTCAAGCAGCTCACATTTTATGGGTAACCACATACACAGAGGAATCAATACAATATCTATCTATCTATCTATCTATCTATCTATCTATCTATCTATCTAT
>NW_027186155.1:12194-19035 GCF_028583685.1 Petaurus breviceps papuanus | reverse complement strand
GAGGAAGACCTGTTTGCACAAAACTATTTATAGCAGCTGTTTTTGTGGTGGCAAAGAATTGGAAATCAAGGGCATGCCCATCCATTGGGGAATGGCTAAACAAGTTGTAGTATATGAATGTAATGGAATACTATTGTGCTGGAGCAGACGGACTTCATAATAACCTGGAGAGAATGTATGTAAACTGATGCTGAGTTGGAAGAGCAGAACCAAGAGAACTTTGTACACAATTACTGACACATCATATGTGTGATGACTAACCTTGACAGACTGGGCTCCTCTCAGCAATGCAAGGTTATAAGACAACTCTAAAAGACTCATGATGGAAAGGATATCCACATCCAGAGAAAAGAACTACAGAGTTCAAATGCAGATTGAAGCAAACTACGTGCTCTCTTTTTTGTGTTTAGAGTTGTTTCATTCCTTCTTTCATGTTGTTCACTTCATTGGTTATAATTCTTCTTTACAACCTGACTAATGCTTAAATGAAGGTTTTTGTAGAGCCTATATTGAATTGCATGCCACCAGGGGGAGGGGACATGGGGGAAAGGAAGGAGAGAAAATTTGGAACTCAGGGGATTGTGGAATTGAATGTTGTAAACTAAAAGTAGATAAACAAATTTAATAAAATAAAATTGATGGGGCTGCTAGGTGGGGCAGTGAGTAAAGCGTGGCCCCAGAGTCAGGAGGACCTGAGTTCTGTCCCGGCCTCAGACACTTAACACCCATACAGAAAAACTAGCTGTGTAACCTTGGGCAAGTTACTTAACCCCAATTGCCCTCCAAAAAGCAAGAAAATAAAAAATAAAATAAAATAAAATTGAGGAAAAAAAAAAGGAAAGCCAGTATGGTAAATAATATATATATATTTCCTCCCTTAACCGTACACTAAGGTGGCAACCTCTCTCCTAACTCTTCTGCTTAGATGGCTCTTGGGCCTCACACCTGTCAGAGGGGTCAACTGGGTGCAGGCTACTCCCTGGGCTCTATGCACCAAAGCTCCCCCTGAGGAGGAATCTTCCATTCCTGTCTCCCTCTATCAGGATACTGCTTGGGAATATCTGGAAACTGAAGAATACCTGGCTCTATATGGCTCCTGCCCAGTCTGGGCTGACTATCCATGAAACCACAAAGGTGGTATCCCACCACAGCGAACCCATGAGACATGCATTCGAGGGAACAAAGTTGCTGTGAACCTTTGCCCTATCTGCCGTGATCAGAAGCTCCATGTGGACTTTAGAAATGTGAAGTTCTTGGAACAGTTTGTGTGTGCTCACAATCTTCCATGCCCCATACACAGGTGTCTGTATGAAGCAGCATAATAAGCTGACAGAGGCTATCCTGAAGGCCAGAGATCATGGTTTTCTCAGTTACCACATCCCACTGGTACAGCCACGAGATACTGATTTCAGCAACTCCCATGGAGCTGTGGGCTGTACCCCAGTGGCTCCTGCCCTAGATGCAGGTACCTCCTGGTATCCATGGTACAAGTGGCAGCAGCCACCTGAGAGAGAGCTGGCCCGTCTTTGAAGGCTATATCGAGGCCATCTTAAGGAAGAGAGTGGACCCCCACCAGAAACAATGCCCATACTTGCATCTCAAACTAATGTTCTCCCTGAGGAAGAGGAATCTACAAGTGTCCCCTAGAAAGGAAGTGGTGGATATACTCTGGTGCTCCAGAGCTTAAGGATGGATGTTAGAAAGTCCTGATGCCTAAATTGAACTGATTTTTATCCCTACCCTTTTTAGAAATGGGTAGTATAATGGCAAGCTCTGACCTAGAGGAAAAGAGAAAACAGGAAGAAGGTAAAATGAAGCATTGTCTGAATAAATGTTTTTGGTCGACTTCACTTCATGCTGCTTCTCCCACCCCATATTTTTAAGTTTCAGGGATAGGGGGTGCCTAACTTGTCAAGTCAACCCTTTATAATAAAAATTCTTTTATTATAAAAAAATAATACATGTGTTAAACTGTCCATCTTTTTTTTTTCTTTGCTTCTTTATAAGTTTTCTTTTCTGCTGTGCACTTATTTACTTCATTTCCCCCCCCCCCCACACTCCAAAGGCTACAATCAAGTTTGGATATGTTTCTCTATTGCTACACACACACACACACACACACACACACACACACACACACACACACTCACATAGATAGATAGATAGATAGATAGATAGATAGATAGATAGATAGATAGATAGATAGATACTTTCCCAAACAAATTCTACTCCTGATCCTTGCTTTTGTTTGTGCACATCCCTTGTTTCCTATCCCTCCTGTCTCCTCTACTTCTACCTGCTACCTTGCCCTCCTGTTACTTGCCTACCATGCTCTAAGGATCCCTCACCATCCTCCCATTTCCATAAATCTGAAGACCCTTCTATACTCCCCTTTTACCTATTCCTTCACCCTCCCCTCTAAAGATCCCTCCTTTGTACTTTTCTCCCTCCCTATGCTCCTGCTATTTTATTTATTCTGAATTTAGAAAACTTTTATACTCTTCTAAATATATGTGTATTGTTCCCTCTTAAACTCATTCCCAATGAAAGTAGATTATCAGAACTACCAGTCTTCCTCCCCCATCATCTAATTCCTCTGTATTGATTCTACTTCTTGGACCTCATTTGTATAAAATAATTACTCTTTTTAGTTGTTCCTAAATGGTTTTACTTTTTAAATTCATATCATGCTCGGATTTACCCCCAATCTTTCTTAAGAAATACCCAATTATTAATAAGAATTTTAGACATACATTTTACATATGTAAAAAGTAAATCGTCTGTCCTTATGAATTTCTTATAATCAGTCTTTGGTATGTACCTTATATTTCTTTTGCCTCTTTTATGTCAAATCTTCTATTAAGTTCAGGTTTTCTTTTTTATTTTTTAACAAAGTCTTAAAAGTCAGATAGTTGATCAAATATCCATTTTTTTTCCATTCAGGATAATCCTTAACCTTGCAGAATATGATATTTTTGACCAGAGCTCCAGTTCTTTTGTTCTTTGAGTGTTCCAAGGCCCGTGGTCCTTTAATGTCTCTGCTGTTAGGTCTTGTGTGATTCTAATTGTGGCACCATCATATATAATTTGTTTTTATCTTGATACTTTTAATATTTTATTCTCAAACTGGGGGTTTGGGATTTGACTATGATATTTCTGAGTTTTCCTCATAAGATCTCTTTAAGTGGTGATCTATGACTTTTTTTGTATTTCTACTACACCGCCTCCCTCCCCCCCCCCCCCCATTCTAATGTCTCAGAACAATTTTCTTTAATTATTTATTTTTTCTTTTTGTTTTTGGAAGGGGAAAGGTAGAGCAATTTGGGTTAAGTGACTTGCCCAAGGTCACATGGCTAGTTTTTTGTGTAAGTGTCTGAGGCCGAATTTGAACTCAGATACTCTTGAGTCCAGGGCCAGTGCTCTATTCGCTGCACCACCTAGCTGCCCCTCTTTAATTATTTCTTGTATTGTGTATCAAGATTCTTTTTTTTATCATAACTTTCAGTTAGTTTGATTATTTTTATGTTTTTTCTTCTTGATCTATTCTCCAAATCTGTTGTTTTTCTTATGTTTTACTTTCTCTTCTATTTTTTCATTATTACTATTTTATTTAATTATTTCTTGATCTCTTATAATTTCACTGCCTTTACCTTGCCTAAGTCTAATTTTTAAGGTGTCATTTTCTTCCTTAAGATTCTGCATCTCCTTTTCTATTTGTTTGACTTTCCTTTCATAATCTTCTTATTTTTCTTGGAGTATTCTTATTCATTAATTTTTTATTTTAGTTTAGTTTTTCCTCCATCTCTGCCATTTGATTTTTTAAGTCTTTTTAAAGCTCTTCTATGAATTCTTTTTGGGTAGGTGACCATTTGACATTAGTCTTTGGGAGTTTCTTTACTTCAATACCCTCCTCTGAAGATGAACCCCCTCCTCTATTTCCAAAATAGCTTTCTAAATTGGATTCTTTCTCCTTTGTCTGTACATTTTTTGTGGTAACAGCTTAATTTTTGTAATCACCTCTAGCCCTGGGGTATGGAAGATGATGCCTCTTGCCCCAGATCTTCTGTTCTCCCCTCTAACCTGGAACCAAAGCCAAACTTCCAACCTCCTATAAGTGCCCACAGCCAGGGGCTTTCTATCTCACTGCTTCTACACTCACCAGATGTGTGTTGGTTCCTTCTCATCCCCACCACTCTGTGCAGCATATCTCGTTCTGACATTCCTTGTCAGCCTTCTTCCCAGACTCAGATACCCAACTCCCCTCACCATCCCAGGGTAAAAGTTCCTGTGGCTAGGGCTAAGGCAACCTCTCAAACCAACTAACCCCAGGGCTTGTGGCTTGTTGTTAAAGTGAACCCTAGCCTGGAGGTGTTTACTTTTCACAGGGACCAAATCTCATCTTGGGATTTTTCTTCTGATCTTCTCAAATTGTCCCAGAAAGACCCAGGTTGAGCCCCTATTATTTATTTTTACATGTACTTTGTTCACCTTAAGGTGCTATTTTATCTCTTTTGTGGGATAAAATCTTGAGAGCTTGGTTTTCTGACCTACTCTGCCATCTTCCCAGAATCCTCTCCAACTTTAAAGTGTTTTAGAATTTATCTAATCATGTTTTACAACTTCAATTCAGTAAAACAGTATTTGGGTTTGGTCTGTATGTCCATGAATTGGGGCTGTTCGTTCTAGGTTGGGTTTCAGGGTTGGTGATTTGTGTTCCTGATGGTCAAATCCCTTGTGTAAAGGTAAAGATGAGACATTTCAAATTTACCCTATTTCATTAGGAGCTACTCATTCTGAGAACCTGAAGAGGGACAGGAGGAACAGGAGGAACAAGACATCAATCAGAACTATCCAGGCAGAGCTTAAAGCTCCTTCTCAAGTGTCCCGGGAATTTGCTGCCTTTGCTCCCTTCCACAGGGAAAACTGGTGTAACTTGTTCTTTCCAGCCCAGTGCTGCTCTTGGTCTTTCCAACCCCTCCCTGTTTGGCCAGAGTCCAGGTCATTCATAGAAATATAATGCCAAATGCAAATTGTGTGAAAACCCCAAACCAAAAAATTTGGAAGCAACATTTTGTCATCCGACCAAGGAAGCAGCTCTCTCTGTTCAAGCTTTTTCACCAAGGCAGGCACCTTCAGCCATGGAATGCTTTACAAAAAGAATTTACAAATGGAATCTATTATACAAAGTATCCAATTTTCAATCGGTTGAAGTAAAACTTAGCCAGCAGCTGCTGCTGATGTGTTAATAGAGAAACAGAAAGGACGCTACTCTTATTCATCTGAAAATACCTGGGGAATTTTAAGTGCTATTATTACTCAAACTGGGATTTGACCAGATTAAATGAGCTAATACTACTTATTCTGAGAAAATGAATGAAAAGAACTTGAACAACTCAAGGACCTTTTCCCACCTATATATCTCTATCTCTATCTATCTATCTATCTATCTATCTATCTATCTATCTATCTATCTATCTATCCATAGAGAGAGAAAGAGAGAGATGTATATATATTATAGGGTCCTTAATTCCACTCAATTCAATGAACATTAATTATTTTTCATAATTATATATTCAATGAACATTAATATTAAGTGTCTACCAGTGTTGGCCACTGGAGATACCAAAACAAAAGTAGCCATGTAAAGTAATTTGAAGTGAGAAAGAGTGCTAATCACTGGGAAGAATCAGGAAAGGCATCATGGAGAAAGTAGGGTCTGAGCTGTGCCTTGAATGAAGAAAGAGATTCTATCAAGCAGAAGGGCATTGTGGAGGTGGGGACTGCATGTTTCAAGGCACAGGAATGAGAGATGGAATCCCATGTATAGGAAATAGCTAGAAGGACAATCTGACTGGAATAGAAAGCATATGAAGGAAAGTAATATGACAAGAATAGAAAGGTAGGTGAGATCTCAAAGGACTCACCCAGCATTGTTTCATCATCTATTATGCCCATGGTCACTTAGTGAACTAAGTATAGGAATGGGACTAGGAATGGCAGAATATTAACTTTGCCTCACTTGCTGTGTCACCCAGGATAAGTCATTTAGCTTATCTGAACCTCAGTTTTCTCCTCTGGAAACTAGAGTTGGTGTAATGGTTACTTCTTGTCAGATAAGGATTAAGTACACATTTCACATGAATACACTTAGCATGATTAGATGAAATAGTAACAACACTGGAAGCATGGGCCACAAATCATATCGAAAAAATTTCAGCTACCATGTTTCCCCGTTAATAAGACCTATCCCGAAAATAAGGCCTCCCCTTACTGTGTAAGATTCCTCTAAAATAAGCCCTCCCCCGAAAATAAGCCCTATTGAGATTGCTACTGTAGTGAAGGTGATCCCCTGCGCTACACGCTACATTACGGTACCCTCTGTATGTACCGTCCGTCCCTCCCCCCCGTGAAATGCACGCCGCGCTCCGAGCTGCATCCAATCAGAGCTGCAGCAGTGAGCGCGTCATCCTGTTCTTCCCCAGTGATTTGCTTATTGAATAAAGGTACATTTTTTTGTTCACATTTACCTGTTTATTAAAATTGCTGTCAATGTTCATTAAAATAAGCCCTTCCCTGAAAATAAGCCCTCTGGTGTTTTTCTGTCCAAAAGAAATAATAAGACAGTGTCTTATTATAGGGGAAACACGGTATGTGACAAATTAAGAAATGCATTTGGATGTGATCAGTTTGGGAATCTGTTTTGCTTGACAATTTTTATATGACACAAGGGTTCATCCTTCCTAATTCATTCCTTCTTTCCCTTCTTCCTTCCCTCCTTCCTTCCATCCTTCCTCATTCCTTCTCTTCCTTCCTTCCTTCCTTCCTTCCTTCCTTCCTTCCT
>NW_027186155.1:0-12094 GCF_028583685.1 Petaurus breviceps papuanus | reverse complement strand
TTTTTTTTTTTTGGAGGGCAGTTGGGGTTAAGTGACTTGCCCAAGGTCACATGGCTAGTTTTTGTGTTAAGTGTCTGAGGCCGGATTTGAACTCAGGTTCTCCGGGGCCAGTGCTCTATTCACTGGGTCACCTAGCTGCACTCCCATTGTGAGATCTTAAGGATCATCTATTCTAACTTCTACCTCTGCACAAATCCCTTTTACAATATTCTATTCTAGAGAATTGGAAAGTAGCCTCTTTTTGAAGATCTTCAGTCATGGGGAATTCAATGTTATGGATCAATCCATTTAATATAACAATCATTAATCTTGATACCTCACATTTCTATAGCACTTTAAAAGTTTTTCAAGAAGTTTCCTCGGAATAACCCCATAAGGAAGTAGAACAAATATTGTTTTCCCTCATTTACAGAGAAGGAAACTGAGGCTTGGATAGTCACTTGCCCACGGTTATACAATTAGTAAGTGGTGAAGTCAGGTCTCAAATCCACGTCTCCTGACTTCAAGTCAGAAGGTCTTTCTCTACTACACAATATCTCTCCAGCTGGGAGATTCTTGTTTAAATGAAATCAAAATCTTCTTCTCTATAACTTGGTCCTAGTTCTATATAATATATAGTTCCTATGCATTTAAAAACATTATTCTGAGAAGGAGTTTGTAGGTTTCACCAGATTGCCCAAGCAGTCATGACACATAAAAAATTAACAACCCTTGAGCTAGATAACCATCTGCAAGATACTTCATGTCTCTAAAATTCTCTAATACTATGGTCACAAATACTCTGGCTTTATTTTTTAGTTATTGTTAGTGGAAAACCCAGCTTTTGATAATTTTGTACTGATTTTTATAAATCTTAGGCACTCTGAAGAGGTGTTACAGAATCATCTTAGCAGGCTTTGATAACAATTCAATTTAACGGATCAAGTTTTATGGGAAGCTAATGTCAGTTGTCTTGAAAATTAAGCAACAGCTATTATTCCATTATTATGTCTCATTGTATCATATAATGGATAGTAGTTTAGCCTTAGAGTCAAGAAGTATGTTCAAGTCCTGACTCTGATACCATGTAACAACTGGCAAGCCACAACCTTTCAGAGCCTTAGGAAACTTTCTAAGACTATATAAATTAAAGACCAGTTGAACTGTATTTGTGGAGTGATTCCCTATGATTAATTAAATACCAAGTCTGGACCCCCTCACCAAAAAAAAAGCCCTTTGTGAAATATCAGAGCTTGTTATAACATAGCATCACTTATTACATGAGTAAAAATATCTTTAAGTTAACTTCTAGGATTCTTTGGTCTTTTAAGACAAAGTGACATAGACCAAATCTTTTTCTATACAGTGTAGAGTTTCCTCTATAGAGTTGATATTTCCCCACTTCCCTGTTTACAAAACAAAACAATCATTCATAAGGTCAAAATTCCATTCTTCATCATTTATATTAGTCTAATTCATATGGACCAATGTCACCTCCATTCTTTCATACATTTTCCTCTTCTATTGATCTATCTGTTATTGTTCTGAGAGAACATATTGTACGCATTTGTCTGTGGTGGGTATCTAGATTTTCCTGAAAACAGTTCCCTGAAAATCCAATACAAAGAGAAATAGAGAAGTCAAAGATATTATCTTTTCTTTAATCCCATTAGGTGACTTTCATTAAGAACTTTGCCTGATTAATCTTTAGGTCTGCCTCAACTTCTTTAAGGCAGAAGACCTGTGGGCCAATGTTTATTTTCACGATTGAATGATTAATTTTCATGTTGAATTCTATAGGGAGTTACCTTAATGTCATTTTCAGGTATTTTGGGGACTAGAAGGATGGCCATATTGTACTGGGCCCCTTGTAAGGACAGCCTTTAAAACCTGACAGTTCCCAGAAATGGTTTTACTCCTACAGGATGTAGTCATCATTGTTTGACGCCAGATTGACATTCCTGGAAGCAACCACTCAGGAGGGCTATTTTTAGCAGTAGTAGCAGCTAAGATATACTGCAGAAGAATCAGGAAGTAGTAGCATATATTTTCAAATGCTCTTTGACATGCCACTATTTGGAGGTATTTAATGAGTTCCTATATTGATGCAAGTCTTCAGGAAAAATAGCATTTACTGATACCAAGAGTCAGGGGCCTTAGTAGTGAACACCAATTAGGCCTGAGGGTTGAAGTAATTTTTGGTTTCAGACCTGAAAAAAATATTTAAAAAAATTTTTTTACTTGGATCCCCAATCTAAGTACAGTGGTGAGGTCTCTATATACATTTACAACAACTTTTATCTGATCACTATGCTAGAGCTTCACTACCTGAGCATTAACAGGCAAGAGGCCTACCTTATTCTGGTACAAAACCTACCTTGGGTATCTTTTTTCCTTTCCACTTCTCTGAATTGGTCTGATTTAACTACTGAGATATCTCTGGATAAGTATAATCTTGAGGAAGGGAAGAGTCAATCTAGTCCTTGGAATTCGAGGGTGGGGAAGGAAGGGGGGAGGGAATGAGCATCTATACAGCATGTACTATGTGCCAGTACATGCATGTACTATATGCTAAACACTTTACAAATATTATCTCATTTGATCCTTATAGCAATCCTTCAAGGTAGATGCTGTTATTATCCCCATTTTACAGCTAAGGAAACTGAGGCAAATTGAGGTAAAATGACTTGCCACAGGTACTAAGTTTCTGAGTTCAAATTTGAACTTGTCTTTCTGACTCAGGCCCAGCACACCATCCACTATACCACCTAGCTGCCTTGGGATGACATTTAAAAAGGGAGACTTTGCTAGTGAGTTCCTTTTCAAGTCTAACCTTTAAAATAATGTTTATATTCCATAGAGGAATTACAGAAACTTTAGCAAGTTTCTTTATGGTCTCCACTCTGTATCAAAGTGGTGTGCAAATTACTTAGGACAAACAATAATTTTGATTTGATTTCATTTTGTGACAGAAATGGTCACATGTATGTGCTTCCACTGATACTAGGCTGAGAACATCTCACCTTGCCCACATGAAATTGGATTGAGCTGGTTTCCACACCTTTAATAAGTTTTCTGTCAATTGAGTGTTAGATTTAGTACTCTGAAACACAAGTGTTCCATTATTCTCTACTGGGGTGTTTTTAATTCTGTGGTTTTTTAAGAATGTATATTATGCCGAGGAAATGTACAAAAGTTTTAGCTCTTATAAAGTACCCTTCAATAGATATTACAGAGGCTCTTGGTGTGGTGTGTCCAGCATTTCAAGGAACATCTAAACTAACAATGAAACAGACAGTTGCAACAAAGAACAAAGGAAAAGTACAGTCAAAAATGAAAAACCAGGCCCAGAACCAGGAGTGTGCTAGACCTCACTAGTGATACCATGATAGTTGATTGTTAAATTTTCATTGTGAGCATTTATACCTCAGAAATTGGCAAATGCTTCAAATTGGGCTTTATCTATTGTTTTGTTATGTAATTAGACTTAAGAAAATGATGGATAAAATGTTAATAATGCAGATTAGGGGCGGCTAGGTGGCACAGTGAATAGAGCACCAGCCCTGGAGTCAGAAGGACCTGAGTTCAAATCTGGCCTCAGTCACTTAAGACAAAAACTAGCCATATGACCTTGGGCAAGTCACTTAACCCCAATTGCCCTCCAAAAAAAATAATAATGCAAATTAAACATAAAAATATATCACACATTTCTGATTAGTTGTTAAACATTTGCCAGTATACCTCTGCCCATAACTGAAAAACAACTATTTCAAAACAGCACAATTAATCATGAGAAAACAAGCTAAGACCTTCAGAAGCCCTGGCAGCCACAGAGTTTGTTAGTTATCTATCTACTGTACAGTATTGGTTTCTTGAAGTAGGAATAACAGTAAGAAGAACAGGGGGAAAAACCAACTGCTATCATTGTTATGAAGAAAAAAAAAAACCTTTGTCATAAGTAAGCTAATACAAACACTGGAATACTGAAGATTGGAAAAAAAGGCAGTTTTTACTGATGAAGCTCACTTTTTTACTGAAGACTTTACCAAAACCTTTATTGGAATAAGTCCAGGAGAGCCTCTATGATTTGTCATATTCCTTCATCTGTATAACATTTACCCAAAAACATGTTTTAGAGATTTCTTTATTTCTGGTAGACCTAGAAATCTTATACTGTCAAAACTCTGATAAATATATTAATATTCTGAAAAACAGAATTATTCCAGAAATTCCCAAATAGAAATGGAATAATACTGTGCCACCAATAGTGAAAATTTTAGAAATATATCTAAGAGATGAAGATAAACATACTTCAATAGCCTGAGAAATTCCCTTGATTTAAATCCTAATGAAAACATATGGGCTATAACCAAGGTCAGACTTGGAAAAATAGACTTTCTGTTAAAAGTATGCTTATTATCCAATGTGATGAAAGTGTGATTTCATGATAAAGAATTTAAAAATATGTGTCAAAATCTTGAGAACTCTATGCCAAATAATATGTAAAATGTTGCTGTAGCAAAATATTAAAAGGTTGGGTTGTTTTTTTTTTGTTACAAGAAGTTTTAGAGTATATTGTATGTCAATGAATCTAGTTCATTTACTTTGTCCCAATTGATCTCTACAAGGACAGATTTATACCGGTTTCCTGCTCTCTGCAATTTCTAGTTTCCTCTATGCCCAGAATGCCTTGTATTCGTTCTACATATACTCATATATGTACATGTAATCTTGTGAAGTCATTGACAATTTTCTTTAATAACCTGTGCATGGTATAGTTTTGGGCACATAATAGATTTCTAATTATTATTTATTGATTGACTCCCCCTTTGCCATGCTCAAGCTCTAGCCTGGTGTGAATATTAATTGTTGGTAAGTTTCTCTGTAGTTTAAAACCTTTGCATTGTAAGTACTTGATAAGGTGACTTAAAGAGGACAAGTTCTCCTTTCTTGCAATCAGTTATGTATGTCATTGGGAAGCACCTAAAAAGAGTTGCTGGGAGTTGAAAAAGTGAACCAATGGTTATGGACAGGAAAGAGGTTTTTATTAATCATTGGTCTTAGTCTTCAAGTATTTCAATGGGGTTTATTCTACAAATAAATTGTGTTTCCTCCAACAAGAATTAGTGGGATTAAGAAGAAAATAAAGGAGAAATAGTGAGTTGGTGACTTTAGATTTAGAAAATGAGAGACCCAGTGTCTAGCAGAACAGAGCATTAAACAGATAGGGAAACCTCATGTAGACCACATGACAGGAGAAACCAATCATGATGGCACCAACCATCCTGATCTACCACGGACTCAGAGCTTGAAAGCTAGAGAGAAAAATAGGTGAGCAAAATAACTTCTGACTAAAAACTAAGAGTAGCACTAGTCTTAACTAATTACTGTCTAGTAGAGATGTTACATTAGACTAATTAGAACAGAAAAACTAACTAGAGTTAGGTAGAGAGAGGGAGCCTAGAATCTACCCAAAGGCAATCCAAAGAATGGAGTAAAAGCATTTCCTAAGGCTAGATTACATTAAAACTTGGAAAAAAGTTTTTTGGAAAGAACAATACAATGATTCATCCAGTCTGTATGGGACAACCTGAACCCGAAGAAAAGTAATCTTGGCTGGACAGTAAAGGTTGTTTTCTTTTTTCATAAACCTAGAAAATCAAGTAGACAATGGTAGAATGCATAACAAAAATACCAAATCTTGGAGAAAGGGAAAAACCAAGTGCTCAGGATAATGCTGGGCTATGCTAGGGATGGAGAACCTGCAGCCTTGAGGCCACATGTGGCCCTCTACATCCTCAAGTGCAGACCTTTAATTGAATTCAACCTATTTGTTCTGTGAGGTCCCACTTGAGTACCTAAAGGGACAGATGTGGCCTCAAGGCTACAGGTTCCCCATAGGCATTTGATTCAATTCAGTTTACAAATGCTTTTGAAATGCACACATTGTGCTAGGGGACACGAAAATGACAACAACATAGTCTTTGAACTTAAGCAGGAAAATTCGTGTTGGATAGTAAAAAAAAAAGATAATGGATTTAGAATGAGAAGACTTGGGTTTAAAATCTGGCTCTGATACTTTCTATATGTATATACCAAGAAGAGTCAAAGATAACTGACAATTCAACCTCAGTGCCTGAGAGGATACTGGCAGGGTCAAAGAAAAAATCCTGACAGAATTCAGTGAAATTGATTCTGAGTCAAGAATTCAAAGAACATTGGGTGTGGGGAGTGGGAACCACATCCAAGAACTTCTATGGTAGAATGCAATCCCCTAGAGGACAAGCACTGTTTTGCATTTTGAATTTGAACTACCAGCATCAATACAGGCTTGTGTGTTTTTTAAATGATTGTTGTTGATGGCTCAAGCTCAACATACTACTAAAAACTCAAAGAAATAAATATAGAACTTGAATTCGAATGAAGAGCTTCAAAGATATTAGAGTAGTGCCTTCATGGCATAGAAGAGAAGGCAGGTCAGGGTAGAGAAAAGCTGAAGCTGAATTTGAATTTTGTAATACAGTAAAACCTGGGGCACCTAGGTGGCCTTGGACAAGTCACTTAATCCCAATTGCCCTGCCTTTCCCCCCTCCAAAGAGCAAAAAAAAAAAAAAATAGAGTAAAACTAGTGAAATCTTTTGTGTGGAAAGGTTGTCATTTTTGTGTTTTCCCCGTTTATATTCTTGCTGATGGTTCACTTGCTTCCTTGGCTAGCTATAATTGCTGGGAGTGGAATGGGGATATTAAAGAAACTGAATGCTTAAAACCCCCAAAAAACTCACGGAAGGGAACAGAAAGCTTTTTTCTGACTCCTAAGTGAGAATGGAATTAAGAGAAAAGCTCCAGCTGGAAGTAACAGCATGACTACTAGACCAAAAGAAGTTAGTAGGTTGAGAGAGTCAGGTAGCCTGGTTAAGAGCAACCTTCCTCCTCAGTCCTCACATAACACTTTGTTTTATGGCTTTCTAAGGTATATCATATAATATTGAATATTACTTATCTGTGTTTTTTTTCTTTTTTGGAGGGCAGGGCAATTGGGGTTAAGTGACTTGGCCAAGGTCACATGGCTCGTAAATGTTAAGTGTCTGAGGCCGCATTTAAACTCAGGTTCTCCTGACTCCAGGGCTGGTGTTTTATTAACTTCGCCACCTAGCCACCCCACTTATCTGTGTTTTTGTCTTATCTCCCCTATTTGACTCTAAACTATATGAAGACAGTATCCAGATCTTCCCTAAATTTGTCTTCTGCTCAATATCTACTATAGTGCTCTGAACTCAGGATGCACTTAATAAATGTTTACTATATGTATGCATGAATGAATGAATGAATGAATGGTTGAAATGAATAAATGAAGTCTCTTGGAGAGAATCTTGGTGGTCTGACAGCTGATTTCTTAGAACTCAAATCCTGGGAAATTGCACTGATAAAATAATTATTTTTTTCAGTCCCGCCAGTAGTCAAATAAATAGTCAAATTGTTTTTCTATTCCTATTTCCCTGCTGGTTGATGGTATCTAGCTCTCAAATAATGGTAAGGCTGCAAAAGTACTCACAGATGTTATGGCTTTACCACTGTCATGGTAATGAAATTTGAAGATCCCTTTGGATTGGAAAGCTAAGAGGTACTTACCACTTAGTTTCAAATTAAGCCTCTGTTAAAGAAACAGAAGAAATGAACCCCTGTTGCTGATGTAACAGGAAGGGGCTGAACAGGGAGGACCTATCCCGTATTTAAGGAAGAGCACAAGCTGGATAGTCAGAACTTCTTGGGATGAGCACCTGAAGGCTGGGCTACTACTGCTGGACTGGAACTTCCAAGGAGAAAGTGATTTTGATTTTGACAACAGAGTTGCTGAAAACTTCCAAGGGTCAGCCAGAGCTGCTGAGGATTTCCAAGGGACATCTGGAACTGCTGAAGACTGAGGAAGCATGACTGTGGTGAACAGAGACTGAAGGATTTGGGATGGACTAGATACTGTGAGCTCCACTGTGGAGCAGGAACTGTACAGACAGCTGGACAAGAAGCTGGGAGCTGTCTGCCTTTGAACTCAGGTGGCAGTTCATTACATTCAGGTGGGAGCTGGGACCATGGAAGAGGAGCCATGGAAGCTGAAAGCCTGCCCTGAGTCAAGATGAAAAGACTTCTCTGTGGGACTGAGTAGTGATGAAATTGTGATTTACTTGTGACCAAGGGGTGGATGGCCTGCATATTTTCCAATACCCCTTAAGAGGGTACTGAGTAGTGATTGATAACTAAGTAGTGACTGATGATTGAATAGTGACTGACGATTGAATAGTGACTGATTTGTAACTTAGTGTGTTCCATGGGTGGAGGACTTTGACTTTTTGTACTTTATGATTGAATGATTGAATTACTTAGTGATTGATTGACTAAATGATTGTACTTTGTTCAAAACTATGTGACCACTTTGGTGAAAACTATGTGGCCATTTTAGTGACAAGTTATTGAGTTGTGACATGGTGAATGCTGCATTTTGATTTTCTGTAATAAGTTGTAACATTGTGAATGCTGTACCTTGATTTTCTATGAACGTTTTGCTCTGATTTGTTACTGAATAAATAGAATGTTCATTATCAGAACCTTGAAAGCTGTTCACAGCAGCCGTCCTCTGGAAAGCTGCTCATGCTTGCATGCTACCTGCTGGAGCTATAATTTGTCAGTCAGTAAAAGTAAATTTTGGCCTTCTGAACATAGCATTTGTTCCACATTGGAAGGCAAACATGTAATCCATGAGCTTCTTTACATATTAAAAATGGAAAGTGATTCTCCATTGAAAAAACAATAGAATATAAGGGAAAAAAGTATTTTGGATCCATCTGTTGTAGAACCTTTAGCCCCAAAGAACAAGTAATAATATTTTTCCAAGAGAAGTTCCTGTTCTCATTCCTAGAAGAAATCACAGAGCCATAGATTTAAGAGCTAGGAGAGATCTCAGGGGTTGGTCCAATTCAGTTCACTTATTTTACAGATAAGCAAGCTGAGGCCCAGAAAATTTAAGTCATTTGACCGAGGCCAATCAATCAGACAATCTACAAGTGTTTGGTATGATATTTGATTTGATATTCTGTCATACACATGCAGTAATGTAGTAAAGAGATGAGTTGGTATTTGAACTTAGGTTCCCTGACTCCAAGTCCATCATGATTTAGGTGGCAAGGTCGATAGAGTGTTGTGCCTTGAGTTAGGAAGACCTGAGTTCAGATACTGCCTCCGATACTTACTAGGCATGAGATCTTGGGCAGGTCACCTAATCTCTGTTTTAGTTTCCTCATCTGTAAAAATGGGAATAATAATAGCACCTACCAGACAAGGTTTTTATAAGAATCAAATGAGATTTTATTTGTAAATCACTTTATAAACCTTAAAGTTATATAAATGCTTGCTATCATCAACATCATTACCACCATCACCACTACCACCATCATTATCATCATCATCAAAAACACATTGCATTATCTCTCCTAAGAGAATATAAATGTTAAAAAAAAAATACACACCTCAACACTTTGGTGGTCACAGTTACAAATACCGTAACATAAGAGGAGATGTAAAGGTGAGTGCAGATCCTGTGGCACAGATTATTCCTCCTACCCAGAAAGGCCCCTTCCTTTCTAATATACTTATCCAAATCCTCTGTATCTTTCAAGGACTAGCCCAGGCCTTAGGAGATGATTTCTCCCACCTAGAGAGATTTCTTCTCAGAACTCCACTACCACATTGTCTGTACCACTCCCTTGGTACTTAACATATTCACATGCTGCCTAGTATATACCATTTCTCTATATTTCCAACTAGATAATAAGCCCCCTGAGAGCAAGAACCAAGTCTATGTATCTGCAGTAATGACAGTAACATTATAACAAATATTTGAAGAAATGTGTGTTAAATAATAGCAGGTGGGTCCCATTGCCCCTCATGGATCCATTGACAGGACTTCCCATGCCCTTTTTTTTTTTTGGAGGGCAATTGGGGTTAAATGACTTGCCCAAAGTCACACGGCTAGTTTTTGTGTTAAGTGTCTGCAGCCGGATTTGAACTCAAGTCCTCCTGACTCCAGGGCTGGTGCTCTATTCACTGCGCCACCTAACTGCCTCCTTCCTTTCCCTTCTGAAAGCCCACTCTGATTGTACAACTTCTTATGGTCTCTTGGACTAAAATCCCAAGCTCCCCCATTTGGCATTTGACACCTTCACAATTTCTCTCCAACCTATCTGGACTGATTTCATATTACTCCCCCTCACATTCCAACCAAACTGAGCTTGGGAAACTTACTGCTTCCTATATGCAATATTCCATCTTCAATTCAATAAAAGTTTATTAAGTGCCCTACGAGCCAGGAACTCTATTAAGTGCTGGAGAATAAGAAAAAAAAGTGAGAAGAAAAAAGAAAAACAGTCCCTACCCTCAGAAAAGGTCCAATCTAATGAAAGAAGATAGCACACTTATGAAAATGAAAAAGAGGGTGGGGAGCAGGGGATATGATCTTCTGTGGAGTAGAAACCAAACAGACATGCTGATGGAAAAGAGAGAGTTACCTAGAAAGTTCAGATCCCCACCCTCTAAGGGAAGGCTTTGAGAGGAATTTAGTGCTTCATCCTTTAGCCCTCAAATCAGAGGGGAGCGGCATCTGAGGGGGTGGAAGTGTTCCACCTCTTTGCCTTTGGACAAGTTGTAACACTGTCTCCTTAACTGTATCTCTTGGAATTACTAGCTCCCTTCAAAGATTCTCCTCAAATTCCCCTTCCTACATGAGGTGATTTCTGATCTCTCTACTCATTGGCCAATCTCCTGCCCCAATTAATGTGTACTTATTTTGTATATCATTTTATTTACTTCACTGGTGTGCGTGTTGTTTTCATCCAGTAGAATGTAATATCCTTGAGGGCAGGGACTATTTAATTTTTGTCTGTATATCTTCAAGTGCTTAGTATGGTTCCTGAGACATAGTAGGTACAGTTATCCCTTCCACATAGTGGGGGTTAGGGGCACAGCACTCCGGTCATCTGGAAAATCCACATGAAATTTTTTGGCCTTTCCTTTGTACCAGAGAACAAGTCTAAATTACTATGGTATTAAAAGATAAAATATGTTGATATTATATATTACTATACATATATTTTTATGCATTTCTATGTTTCTAAACTTTTTCTGTGTTGTCTGCAGGCCTTCATCTGTCATCTCTGGTTTCTTCAAGACTCCCCCCAAGTTCCCATTTAATTTCTTGTGCTGACCTGTGATATATCAAAACACACGATTGGGAAAGTTGTGATGTGAAAGGGATGACTGTGTTTTACCAATACTTGTTGCAGGAGACCTTCTGGATTGCCTGGTCACTTTCCGATGTACTAGCCATCATCCAAATCTAACCTGTTCAATAAGATATTTTGCAAATCTACCTGGACTAGTGAAAATAGGACCTATTTAAAGATGTATCTTATTCAATGGAGTTTAGTTTAATCAGGTCTCCCTAAAAAATGTGCTCTTCCCTTCCCCAAATCACACCATCTGCTGCATGTATCACTTTAGTAATGAATAATATTTTCCCAGAAGAGGTATCTTACTGGAGCCAATTTGTAAAAGCATTTCACATTTTAGGGATCCTTCAATCTGTCTTCTTATACAGCATGGCTATCAGTGCTGCCTATAAGGTAGGCAGTCATTAAGAATGCTGCCAAAAGCCTCTGACACTGAACAGTATCCTAGCCACGTGGTCTGTATTGATCTGTCTACATTTCACGTTTGGGGCAAAAAAAAAGATGTGCTCAGAAAGTAGCTACCTCTGGAGAAAATTGTCTCTTTTCTGCATGATCATAACTCCCTTAAAGGAAATGTCTTTTTCAGAAGCAACAGCACACTGGCAGTCAATAATATTTCTCTTGCTCTGAAATCCTTCATCACTTAGGTATATCATCTCTAACACTTTAATCTAAATTTATTTAACTATTAGAATTACCTTAGAACTGTTTACAAGTTGTAATCCATATATAATTTGTCTTCCTAATTAGATTGAAAATTATTTTATGGCACTAACTTTATCTTCTTCTTTTACACACACACACACACACACACACACACACACACACACACACACACA
>NW_027186154.1:1758-38735 GCF_028583685.1 Petaurus breviceps papuanus | reverse complement strand
CTTCCTTCCTTCCTTCCTTCCTTCCTTCCTTCCTTCCTTCCTTCCTTTCTTCCCCTGTATGTCTTTTCCTGCTCTTTCTTAGGATTACAGATTCACAGATCTCAAGCTAGAAGGATCCTCAGAAGTCATTGAGTCCAATCTCTTGGTTTTACAGTTGAGGAAACTGAGGCCCAGCAAGTTAAGTGGTTTGCCCTGCATCCCATGGGATCTGAAATAGAATTTTAATGCAACTCCTCCTGACTCTAAGTCTAGCCCTTTGTACAGGAGACTAGACCCACATCTCCAATGTTAGAGGCTGAAGTGGCTCTTCTCTCTGAAAAATCTAACCCCTCCATCTGCATCCTTGAGCTGTGTCCTCCTCCTGTCTCCTCTAGAATCTTGCTCTTTCAAATCATCTTCACTTTCTCCATCATTTTTAGTCTCTCCCTCTACACTCACACCTCTCTACTCATAAACATGCACCCTTGTTCTAAAAGAAGCAAATAATTCCATAAATTTCACCTTTTTCTTAATATTCTTACCTGCTCTAAATATCACCCTCTCTATTTGTCCCTTCACTGTCAATTATTCATGAAGAATAGCCTTTGCTGCTTGTCTCAACATGCACAGGTTCCTCTCGAAAGCTTTCTCAGGTGCCATTTCCTCCCTGACTCCTTCTGTGATATTTAGCTTGATATAAATATGACCTATTGTTATCTTTATATCCCCTGACTACTACAATGCTTCACACAAGAAGAATAAAAATTGCTTCTTGAAATAAGCTGATTGATGTCCTGCAGTATTCTGTCTCTGGCTAATAACCATGACTCTGGATGAATCCCTTTACCTCATCTGCAAAATGTTGGGGTTGGCCTAGATGTTCTTTCAAGTCTACTCTAGCTCTAAAATTTAATTTTTCTATGATTCTGTTGTCCTATAAAACTTTTTGGCTTTTGCCAGTGTCATCCATTTATTAGCATGTGATACATAATCTCTTCTTTTATTTCTATATTTCCTCTTTCTATGATTGTCTCTTTTCTTTTTTCCATTTACCTAAATTCTACCCATGCTTCAAGGCTCAGTGGAACTTCTTCCTCCTCAATGAAGCCTTTGACAACACCATCCCAAAGACATCTTTTAATTTTTCAATTCCTATAATACTTGTTTCTTTGGCATTTAACCAAGAGAAAGATACACACACACACACACACACACACACACACACACACACACACACCATGGTCATATGACATCTCTTACTCCTAAATTCTTTTATTCATGTGAATGTAAACTTTTTTGTGTTATGTCATCTCTGTACTTACAATAATAATAAATAATAATAGTTCTTATTCATATTGCACTTTAAGACTTGTAAAGCACTTTAGAAATATCTGATTTTATCTTCCCATCAAACTTGAGATATGAGGTGCTTTTATCCCCACTTTACAGATGAAGAAAGTGAGGTAGCTTCAGAGTGAAAGTCAGAGATAAAGCAGTAGTGATCACCCTGTGAACGTTCCCTCCACGATCTTGAATCCTAAAATTAAATTTACCTCCCTGACCATAACCAACAGTTTAGTAATTGGCCCAGAGTCACACAGAGAGTATCTGATACTGGATTTGAACCCAGACCTTTCTCATTCAACATTCTATCCACTGTACTACAGAATTGTCTCTACATGATCTTGGACAAATCACTATTCTTGGATTTCATCTTCCTCCTCTATATAATTTGAATTGAAATACATCACCTCTAAAGTCCCTTAAAGTTTCTAACTGAAATCTGTTTTCTCTAATTAGATTATAAATGCAATGTCACACAAATTATAGATAGTTATAAATGTTCTTTGATGAAACAAATGTTTAAAATAGGGGAAGAAAGGTGGTGCCCACATACTCATACATTTAGTAGGGTGGGGAATGAGGCAGGGGGCTGGGTTTATAGATGTACAATTGAATGGGGGTGTGGTGGGGATAGGGCATTCCCTGCTTCTCTTCTATTCCCTTTCTCCCCAGACACACAGACTTCTAGAGCATCCTGGCAAATTCCAATTCACAGGTGCATCGTGGATCAGAAAAGTTTGGGCTGCTTTTCTAGAGTTACCTGACAGTTGTACAAGGTCCTTCTTGACCAGGGAAGGAATAGGAAAGACTGAGAGGCAGAAGCAACTGGCTTATTTTCTGTTTTCAAGAATAAGCTTGAGTAGCAATCAAAGGCTGTGGTTTGATGGAAATGGGAAGAATGTGTCTATACCGCAGAATATTGCTGTGAATTAGGGTATCTTATGATGGGTGCACGGCAAAAATGTAAATGACTGTAGTGAAAACAGTCCAAATGTCCCAACACACAGGCTGCAAACTAACCACGCTCTTATTCTTACAAACCTGCTTGAGGAAGGTGGTGCAGTGTAGTGGAAGGGCCACTGACTCTAGAAACAGAGAACATGGTTCAAAACCTGGTTCTTTCATTTAGTACCTGTGCTACATTGGGCAAACCACTCCCCCTCTCTGAGATTCAATCAGTTTCATTAGAAGACCTCTTAGGATCCTATGATTCTTTGAAAAATTACCATGATTTACATTTAAGGGCTATGAGCTCCTTTCTCTTCAAACCATTTCCCCCCCTTGCTATCTGTTGAACTAATCTGAAATCTGGTTGAGTACCTTGTGAGCATAGGGTCCCAAGCTGGGGTTACATTATATATGGCAGGGCTTTGTTCATTTCTGATACTTTCAAGCTCAGATTTTACTGATCTGTTAGTATTTCCATGAGATGAAATGCTCATTTTTATTGACTCTGGGTGACATCAATGACCTGCTTTTCCAGGGTTAAAAGTATCAATTCATAAGCAGAGTCAGTCTAGGGAAAGAAACACAGGCTTCCTGGCTGGTGGCTCAGGCAGAAAGAGTTTGCCTGAGGTTCCAGAGGTAGCTGGTTCAAATATAGCTGTCTCTGCCAGCAATTTTTTTTTTGGAAGGGGAGAAGCAGCATGGCATATTGGATATAGCAATGAATTTGGAGTCAGAAAGACCTGAGTTCAGATCATACCTTAGACATTAACTAGGTATTAACAGGGGCGGTTACTTAACCCCTTTTATATCTCAGTTTCGTCATCTATAAAATGAAGGACCCAATGGTGTATAGCCCCTTCTGCTCCAAAATCCCTGGTCCTATAACCAAATCTTTTCTTTCTATCTGTATTACGCTGGGCATAAGCTTCAGTTTCCATAATAGTAACATGAGGGGAGTTGTTGGAATAGATGGCCTCATTGGTCCTTTCTAAGGCTAGATCAGTGATCCTATAAGCTCAGAGGAGATACAGTAGAATTTTGAATTAGGCAATGTAACTTACTGGATGTGTGCTATGAGATTTTAGCAAAAGCTTAAGATCTGAAAAGAATATAGGGCATAGACATTATAATGTAAAGAGAAAGGCCTTTGGATAAAAAATACGTGTTCTTCATTCTGAGGATGAATTGTAAAGGATCTAAGACTTGCATTGTATATAAAGAAGCCAACTAGATACTAAATTTGCCTACAGGGCACAGACTGCATTCATGTCTTTATCCCTAGACACTTATCTGCATTTGTTGTTCAGTTTTTTCAGTCACACTGACTCTTTATGTTCCCATTGAGATGTTTTCTTGGCAAAGGCACTAGAATGGTTTGCCATTTCTCCTCTAGCTCATTTTCCAGATGAGGAAACTGAGGCAAACAGGTTCAATGACTTGCCCAAGGTCACACAGTAAGAATCTAAGGCTGGATTTGAATTTAGGAAGATGAGTCTTCCTGATTCCAAACCCAGCATTCTAGCCATTGGGCCACCCAACTGCCCATTATCTGTATAAGATCCTTCAAAAGATTTTGGGAATTGAAACTATCTGAATTCAACTTAATCACCCAAAGGTAAGGCGGAGTGCCTTACTGTGGGAAGGAAGGATTGTTAAACAGGAAGGGCTGGACCTCTCCTACCTTAGCTTGGAGGTGACAAATAAGCTGAGAACTGAGGTTCTAAGGGAGTCAGAGGGAAGGAACTTCTGCCAATCTTAGGAAAAGGGCTGTTGTTCTAGCCAAAGGAGCTCTGCAGCACTCCAGATGCAAAGAACATGATAACACTTCAGCTGAAGAGAGCATTTTGTTGTTGTTATTGTTGTAGTTTCAGCTGTGTGTGACTCTTCATGACCCCACTTGGGGTTTTCTTGGCAAAGATACTGAAGTGGTTTGCCATTTCCTTCTCCAGCTCACTTTACAGATGAGGAACTAAAGTTGTAAACAGCATTAAGTGACTTGCCCAGGGTCACACAGCTAGTAAGTGAAGCTGGATTTGAACTCAGATCTTCCTGACTCCAAACCCGATATTTTACTGTGCTACCTAACTGCCCTTGAAAAAAGCATAGTATAACCCAGACAAGACAGTGGCTGATGATAGAAAAAGACTATAACTCCCCATTGAAGTGTAAGCCCAGGGAGTATAGCAAATCAACTAGTTCAAAAGAAGGGCTCATACGCCAATGACATGCCTGACTCAACTCAGCCCAGCAGCCCAGTGGTTGAGCAGCCTGCTTAGCACCATCAAATAGCAACTGTCTAGTTGAAGAGTGGCCTGCTTGGTGAAGTTCAGCATCAGTTTATCTGGCGAGAAGCCAGAGTAGCAGGCAAGTGACCTGTTTGACATATCTCAGCCATATCAAGTTGAAACACGAAGCCCTACAGGGAGCAAGCCCAGATTAGTTGACATCTGTCCAACAGAAATTCCGTGCCTTGCAAGGAGTCAGTTTAGTCAAGCAGTAGAGCAACTAACTCATTCATCACCTCTGCCACACAAACTTTCTGAGCATCCGATGGAGAACAAAAGAATCTCGAGGCCCTGCAATTCCAAAGTTGTGAATTGCCTTGATCAGGTATGTTGCCTGTGAATGTGTGTCTTATAACCTGCCATTGCACTTTAAGCTTGTGACTACTCTTTCCCCCTATGGACACTGTGTGCATTTGTGAGAGAGAGGAAATGCTTTGTAACCACTGCTTTTGCCATGCCATTTGAGTAAATACTTTTGCTAAAAAACTGAATCTTCTGGTTGATTGTTAAAGGGAAACTCACCAGTGGGGGCTTGTGAATAAGCATTAGGGAGATAGTTACTTACAGGGTTACTCCTCGAACCCTGAAAGTAGCAGAAGCAATACCTCTAGGGACCTAACCTCCCAGTGTCAGTGCAATTAGGATGAGTGAACCCTGGATGGGGGGAGGGGGGGCAGAGAGATTACAAAGCTAACATTCTGGACTACAAACTTGGTTATTTATATTTTGGTTCTACTGTTGAGACTTTAGATCATAGATCAAAACCTTGAAGGTTTCTTAGAGGTCATCTATTCTAGCCCCCTTATTTTAGATGAGGAAATTGTGACCCTGAGAGTTTAAATGACTTGTCAAAGTCTCATTGGTAATTAAGTGACAAAGTGAGAACTTGAACCAGATTTTTTGAGGGAGGGGGGGGTCTCATTCAAGTGCATACATTTATTTAGACTCCCATGAGCTACAGCCATGGCTGCCGAGATATTTCCAGTTAGGGACAGGGGCGATGAGTCTATAGAGCAGGAATCTGCTAGTCTTGGGGCCCAGAAGTACCATCAGATTCCAAATTCAGAACTACTCTTTCTGCCATACCATGGTACACTTGAAAGAGCCCAAAAAACAAATTCAGGCAGCAAATTCTTAATCTTCTTTCCAAAGAGAGATATGGCATCTAGGAATATATATGGCCCAGGGTACAAATTTATTGGCAAATCATTACAGAAAAGGGATATAGAAGCCTACAAGTCATACTTCATAAAATCAGGAAAAATAGCCTGTACAGGGTTTGGCATAGGATGAAGCAAAGTCAGATTATTACAAAAGAATTTGTAGACCTAGATGAGAACAACAAATAGATATTAAGAGAAACAGATCCGGCATTTTTAAACAATGGTGCATCCCACTGGATAATTATAATGGAACTGTGGCATTTTTATTCTGCCAAATGTACATTCAATGTACCAAATAAAAAAGTAATAGTCCTCAGACAGGTAAAGTTGGGAAGAGCAGTTGGACCTTACTAACTAAATATATATATACAGAAGAAATCAGAGCAATAGGCAACATAATTTTAAAGGCAACAAAGAGTTCAGTTCTCAGGATATCTCAAAGAAGAGAAGATTCTCTGTAAAAGAGAAAAGGTAAAACAGTAGTATTAATCATTTGTCTTTTCCAACTCCTAGTTTCTCTACCTGGAAAATGGGTATAATACTACTATAAGGAAAGGCAGCATTGTTTGTTAGATAGGACCCTGGTCAGAAGTGCAGGAGACGTGGGCTTCACTGCTGCTTTTGCTACTAATTAGCTTTCTGACCTTGGGGGGGGGGGGGAACTTAATTTCTGTGGGCTTCAGCTTCCTTATCTGAAAAATGAGTAGATTTGACTAGATTGATGATGATAGCAACTATTCACATTTCTATAGTTCTTTAAAATTTATAAATCACTTTCCCTGTGATAGTTTGTGGGGGAGGCAGTTCAAGTATTATTCTCTCAATTTTCCAGGTAGGGGAACTGAGGCTTGGAGGTGAAGCAATTTACCCACATCTTCACAGGAGTCAGAGCTGAGATCAGATGATCTCTTACATCTCTTCTGGCTCTAATATTCTTTTTTTATTTATTTATTTTTTTTGTTTTTGTTTTTTTTTAATGCTTTATTAACTTCTGATTTACATCATTCATTTCTGCCAGATTTTGAGTTACAAATTTTCTCCCCGTTTTTCCCCCACCCATTCCCCCAAAACAGCAGTCCCACAGGATATCCCCACCTCCAATCTGCTCTCTCCTATATTTTCTCCCATACCTGTTTCAACTTTTCCACTGGATCTCTATGCCTCAGTGCCTGTATTTCTTTTTTTTTTCTTAATAACATGTAAGATGGTATTAATAATAGTATATATATATATGTACACACACATATATATGCATATATTTGAATATTTGATTTTAAAACTTTCAATTCCAGATTCATTCCCTTCCCCCCCTGCCACCCACCCCCACTGGGGAGACAAGCAGTTCAGTATAGGTTGTACATGTGCGGCTAATGCAAAACAATAACATAGTAGATGTATTGTAAAAGACTGGCTATATTTCCCTCCCTCCTATCCCAACTCCCACTTGTTCTATTCTCTACTTTGATCCTGTCCCTTTTCAAAAGTGGGTGCTTCCAACTTCTCTTCCCCCCAGCCTGCCCTCCCTTCCATCATCCCCCCTCACATCCCTTCCCCCCCTATTCTCCTGGAGGGTGAGATCCCCTATTTAGTGTGTATTTCCCTCCCTCCTCAAGCCAGATTCAATAGGAATAAGGTTGACCCATTCCCTTTTGCCTTCCTATTCTTCCCCTCCATTGTAACCATTTTCCCTTGCCTCTTCTGTATGAGATAGTTGCCCCACTCTGTCTCTCCCCATCTCCTCTCATTATATTCCTCTCACCTCTTAATTTCACCTCTTAAGTATTATCCCTTCCTGTTAAATTGGTCCCATGCCCTCTATCTATGTATACCTGTAAATGTATATACACACATTCACATATGTATTCATATGCCAGCATACCCTCATATAAAGACATATATATACATATATATACATATTTCTATGGCTCTAATATTCTATGGTTTTATGCATCTCCCTTGTGAAGCAAAAAGGGACTTATAGAAATCAGTGGGGGCAGCTGGGTGACTCAGTGGATAGAGTACTGGGTCTGGAGTCAGGAAGACCTGAATTAAAATATGACTTCAGACATTTACTAGCTGTGTGACTCTGGCCAAGTCACTTAACTCTGTCTCAGTTTCCTCATCTGTAAAATGTGTGGGGGAAGGAAATGGCAAATCACTCCAGTATCTTTGCCAAGAAAACCCTAAAAGGCATCATGAAGAGATGGGCAGGACTGAAAAAATTACTAAACAAAGCAAAAAATCCGAAGGTAAAAGCACTGGTCAGCACTTTTGGCTCTATTCCTATTCCAAGTACAAAGAATTACTATGACCTTGAAAACTGATAAGTAGAATTTACTGGCCCATACGAACTAATGCAAAGTGAAGAAACAGATCCAGGAAAATTATATACAATGACTATATCAGTAGAAATCGAAAGAATAATAACAACAAAGCAAATGACATTGAGTGCTATGACATGACCAAGTTTGGTCCTGAAGAAGAGGTATGAGGAGGCACACTCCAGCCTTCTGTGCAGAGGTGGAGATCACGACATATAATGCCGGACTTTTTTGAGGTGCCCCTTAGTTTTGATGAACTGTTCCCACCCTATCTCCCTTTCCTATAGTAAAGGATGGCTCTCTTGGAGGGAGAGAAAAGAAGAACTGGGAAGTATGGGTGATGTAAAGGATGAAGGGAATAAGCATTTTTATAGTAACTAATATGTGTCAGACACTGTGCTTTGTTGTTGTTCAGTTGTTTTCAGTGATGTCTGACTCTTCATGACCCCATTTGGGGTTTTCTTGGCAGAGATATTGGATTGGTTTGCCATTTCTTTCTCCATTATTTTACAGATGAGGGAACTGAGGCAAATAGGGTTAAGTGACTTGCCCAGGGTCACATAGCTAGAGGCCAGATTTGAACTCAGGTTCTTCCTGACTCCAGGCCTGTTACTCTACCCACTATGCCATCTAGATGTTCAGACACCGTACTAAGCACTTTTTACAGATACAATTTCATTTGATCCTCATAACAAACTGCAAGGTAGGTGTTATCAGTTTTCCCATTTCACAGCTGAGGAAATTGAGGCAAATTGAAGTTTGCCTAAAATCTAAAAGTTAGTGGGCTCATAAATTTTGTTTTATTTTTTAAAATGCATTTTTGATATCTTTTTCTCTGACAGAGCCAACTGGTAGAGTAGTACTTCAGTCTTTCTAGCTGTGTGACCCTGGACAAATCACTTAAACCACAATCTATCTCAGTTTCCTCATTTATAAAATGAAGATACTATTAACACCTTACCTCCTAAGATTGTTCTGAGAACCAGACACTGATATTTAGAAAGTGCTTGGCAAACTTTGAAGCACTTTATAAATGCATGCTATTATTATTATTATTACAACTATCAAGGCATACAAGAAAGAGAAACCGCCTGCCATTGGCACAGCAAATCCAATGTGTCCTTGATTTATGCATAAGTCTTCCAAATGGAAATCCATTTTTTTTTTTTACAATGGAAACTCACTCTAGAGAAGACAAGAAAGATCTTTTCATTTATCAAATTGATCTGGCCTGGCTCTGAAACTACCCTCAGCCATTCTAGTGGGATAGGAAGGATATGAAGCCAACATGTGGCCAGTCTGCTGAGCATTTTCTTGATGATATTGTTGATGGCAGTCTACAGTCTATTGATTTCCATCAGAGGAAATGAGTTAGCATCATCAGAGACTCTCCCATTCTAAGTAAACCCTTCCCTGTCTTATGGATTCACTGGCACTGCTTGGTAAAACTAAGTGTATTTAATATACTAATAACTGGCATTATTATTTTAGAATTGCCTCTAAAGCTATGCCTTTTAGGAGAGACTATATCTTAAATGCACTGGGTCTAATTCTGTTTGTTAGCACAGAGCTGAATGAATTCACTTTCAAATGAATGATTATTATTTCAATGCACTCACTGGCTTCTTTGTTTCATGGGAATGAGAGCTAGAGTGAACAGACACACAGTCCAAGGGCTCAACTGGTAACCAGGAAATGTAAAAAGACTTCCTGGGAAGGTGTCCAGTTCAGTAGGTGGGTCTTCCACGGAGAACCTAAGGGAAAACCTGGTTAAGAATCGAACTGGATGAAAAGGTATGGCAGCAGGGTGGGGTTGGGTGGGGGAAGGGAAGGTTAGGGAGTGGATGAAGGGAGAAGGGAAGGGAAGGTGAGGAAGCGGGGTGTGACTGGCATGGAAGGATGGAATATCCACATTGCAAATAAATCTAATTGCTCATAAACCTTTCGAAAGAGACAGTGTGGTATAACAGAAAGACTGTTGTATTTGTAACAGAGATCCTGGGTTCAAATTCCACCTCTGCCATTTATTATCTATGGGACCTTGAGCAAATTAGGTAATTTCTCTGAGACTTAGTTTTATCATCTATACAGTGAGGGAGTTGGGCTAAAAATCCCTCCCCTTCCCTAAAAAAATCCCTTCTAGTTCTAAATCTATGACCTCGTGCACTCCAAAGAGTAATTATACCAACCCTAAAAGTGAGCACTTTATTCCATAGGCCTAAATTTTTAACTGTTTTTGACACATGAATTTAAACAAGAGATTGATGTCATTTCTCTCATTATTTTGTTATTAATTTACGTTGTTCTGAGTGATTGTTGTTTGTTCTTTCTCCTTCATTCTCAGAGAGGACCCATGACATCAGGAGGGTGATGTCTTGACTTGCAAATGAATTGGATTTAAGTGAGGCAGAGCTTCCCACAGTCATCAGCCTTACTTGCTCCTCCAATCCACAGTGTCCAATGGCAAGACTTAAATCAGGATGACTGGCAATGGCCCAGGATGCCGTGGGAGACCTTGGTCTTTTTAACCTAAGGTCTGCTCTGAGTGAACCTCGCCACAAGAAGGGACCTATTTGGGAGATTACCGTTTTCTCTGGTTGGCCTTTTTTGTTTGTTACAAAAGACATAAAAGTGGAGAAAGCCATAGACTTTTAGAAGTCTAAATCTTAGAGATTGCTCATGAGCATGCCTCATATTTACATACTAATTAATATCTCATTAATTAATGTATAGAGAGACAGAAATAGGATAAAAATTTGTTCCAGAATCAGGAAAATCTGGGTTCAAGTCTGGTTTCTGATTCCCACTGGCTGTGCAATCTTGAACAAATCACTTTAACTCCTTAAGACTTTTTGTTGTTCACTTGTTTTTCAGGTGTATCTGACTTTTTGCGACTCCTTTGGGGGTTTTCAAGGCAAAAGTTTGCCATTTCCTTCTCTAGCTCATTTTACAGATGAGAAAACTAAGGCAAATACCGTTAAATGACTTGCCCAGGGTCACACAGCTAGTAAGTGTCTTGAGTCTTCCTGACTTCAAGTCTGGTACTCTATCCACTGTGCCACCTAACTTCCCCTTAGTGGTTCGATGCCTGACTTATTTTCCTCTCTTCTTTGCCCCTCCTTGGTTCCATCTCCACTGCACATAATGTAGAAATAGTAGAAACAGCTTTTTTTCCAGGGAATTTTTTGTGTTGATCAGTATTTTTTAAGCACCTTCTTTATTTCAGACTTAGGTCCCCAGAAGACAATTCCTTTCTTCATGGAATTCATACTTTCTCAGGGAAAAAATACATGCATATGTAAGAATATATAAAATAAAGCATATAAATATAAGATTAGGTGGGGAACACTAACAGCTGGGGAAGTCTGGAAGGTACTCAGACAGAAGGTCAGATCGACTAACTTTTAAAGGAAACTAGGGATTCTAAGAGTTGGAAGTAAGAAGGGACTGCATTCTAGGCATCAGGGACAGACTGAGCAAAGGCATGGTGAAGAGAGATGGAGTGTGATGTGTGAATAACATCAAAAAGGCCATTTTGGTTGAACTGAAAAATGGGAGAACAGGTCCATTATGAAAAACAACAAATAAAATGACACAATGTGTTGTAATTTACAAAGTGCTTTACTTATGACATCCATAGGAGACTGTGCAGTATGGGGTGGGGGAGGGGGAGGGAATAATTTATTTGGGATTCAAAGCAATTGGGTTCAAATCCTGAATCTGTCATTTACTACCTGTGTGACCTTGGGAAAATTATTTCATGTTTGGGTTTTAGTTGCCTCATCTGTAAACTGAGGAGACAGGGCTATGTGACTGTAAGATTAATTTGATCCTCAAAATCTACTTTGTAAATTACTGTGGTTATCAATTTTCTCATGTCATACCAACTCTTATTCCACCTAAGGGTTGTCCCAGGTGTGTACTGGTCAGTGGCAGCTCCAGGCCTAGAAGTGAGGTCTTCTAACTTATAGTTAGGGCAGCTAGATAGCACAATGGATGCACTGGGTTGGAATCAGAAAGACCCATCTCCCTGAGTTCAAATCTGACCTCAGACTACTTTACTAGCTATGTGACCCTGGACAAATCACTTAACTCTGTTTGCCTCAGTTTCCTCATCTGTAAAATGAGTTGGAGAAGGGAAGGAAATGGCAAACCACTCCAGTATCTCTTCCAAGAAAACTCCAAATGGGATAGTGAAAGAATCAGACATGACTGATCAATAACAACAAATTTCTAGTTAGTCTAACACTAGTGTTTATCGTACTCTATTACTTATGGTGATATTATATTCTTTCCTCAAGAACACCAAAGAGTCCCATCTCACTTTTCTCATATTAGGGAAGATGGACTGAGAAAAAAGGATTCTGGAAGACTCAGTTGATTGGTCTTTCCAAAGGTATTTCTGACTTTTTGGTTTCTACTTTCAGCACAAGGGAATGTTGATTTCAGTGTAAACATGTATTCCCTTTTAGATCAGTGAGAGTGCTTTTTAAGTATATCAACACACATAATCTAAAGTCCATTCTGAGGTGTGAAGTGCAAGTTTCTAAGTTATCCTAGCTCTATTACATGGGAAGGAGTTCAGAGGATACTAAACCCTATATAAGGATCCCAGTGAGTCATACATTGACTTAGAAAACCATATATTAGTATTATTTAAACTTCATTTTATTTTTATTTATTTTGTTAAATGTTTTTCAATTACATTTTGATCTGGTTCTACTCCAAGTGTTGATAGCGAAGTTTGATACCTTTTGGTGCAACCCCTTATTTTACAGATAAGAAAATGGAGTCTCAGAGAACTTAAATTACTTGACTAAAATCATCAATCAGCAAGCATTTATTAAGTGCCTACTGTTTGCTAGGCATTGTACTGGAGATACAAAGAAAAAATGAAATAGTTGCCAACCTTAAAGATTTTACATTCTATGGAAGAATGGGGGAGACACAACAAATACACATATAAGTATAATATGGGTGATCTGATTTGAAGGGGCCATTCCTTGGGGAACTCACAGACATTCCGTGCTTGGTTCTAATCTACCAGATAGAAGCTTCGAAGAGAGCCAAGAGTGTATTGGTAAATGTTTAACAACAAGATCTCCAAATATGCAGTGCATACTTTTAAGTTCAGTCCTTGTTATTAACATTTTCTCCATCACTTTCTAGACAATCAAAAAAATAATAAATCAAACCTTATTTGTAGTGTTTGTTTATTTCCAAGGTGTAAATGCTTACATGGAAATTTAATAATAAGGCTCTTGAACATAAAAACTGACTGCATCACAACCCTGGAGAAATTCATCATAGAGAATTGGGTCTTCTAGGCCAATTCACCCACATTATATGCGTATGTATACATGATGTGTCTTCCTCACCTCTCCTTAGAATGCAAAATCTCTGAGGTCAGGGAATTTAATTTTTTCTTTGTATCGCCAGTTGAATCAGACAATCAATGAATCAAGCAGCCACTCCACTTAAAGCATACTACAAAATAATCCAGCTGGGATAAGTTGATAAGTTACCTGAATTAGGTAAGAACTCCTTTATTGATTCAATCAATCAAAGGGTTAATAACTACTTAATCAAGTTAGAAAAGAGTAGAATGCTTCATTTCAATATATGAAATGAAATGATACCATATGGGGATTCTATTGGGATTGGTTGAGAAGACTCAGTGACCCCCATGGAACTATAAAATGTAAGCCAGTTTGGCTTTGAGTATCCACTTAGTCTACCAATGAGTGGTTCCAGTTAAGCCCTCCTTGCTTCCCCAAAGGATGACCTTATGAACTTCAAAAGGTCAAAAGATTTTGGATTTCCCCATTGGCATCCTGCCAGTATCCTCAGAAAAGTTGATGGCAATATCTGTTCTGGGAACTGAGGATCAACAAGAGATACTAAAGAAAGACAATTATAAATTACTGAGAATACCACCCAAGGGAAATAGTATCAGGATTCCGCAAAAGGAGAAAAGGATTTCCATCCTACCAGGGACTGTGCGTTACCCCTTTGTCATATATGTTTTCTAAGCTTGATCTCACTTTCTCTGAGACTCTGCATGTCCTTGTGGGAAAGTGTGTCTCAGGTTTGTTTTTTTTTTGGATGGGGTAGGGGATGGGATTCTTGTAACAACAGTTCTTTCTATACAACCTTAGTAAATTTCCATTTCTAAGGGATAATTAAGCCTTCTTAATTAATTGTTTTCAACTGATGAAGAATGGAGGAAGTATACCAGTGGGGGCTTATGAGCTATAATACTGTAGCAACCCCTCAGTGATACTTACTTCCCAAACGCTGAGGACAGAAGTAGCTAGCCCCCCTCTGGGAATCTAATCTGCCAGTGCAAATAGGTGTTGAAGGTAGTTGCCCCAGAACCTGTTACACATCCAAGATAGTTCGTGTGTGGGGAGTTATGAATCATTAGTAAATCAAAAAAGTCTTTATGCCAAGGTGAGCCGAATTTTGAAGGAAGTAAGGAATGCTAAGAGGAGGAGGAGAAGAGGGGGGAATGAATTCCAGGCAGGGAATATGTCGGTAGAGCTGTGATTCAAGCTCACATCTGTTTCTAAATCCACATCACAGTCTCTCTATATCATGAAAAAAAAAAACCCCAAATGATTCAATACCCAAGACCTTAAATGAACTAGGATTTCCTGAGATCAGTTATACCACATAGGTGGATTTTCAGATTAAATTCTCTCTTTACTCCATGAAGCATTTTTAGACTGTCAACATGACAGCAAAACTATACTGGACAAAAATGTATTTGGTACAAATTTTTATGATACTCTTGCAGGAGCTTCCCTTACCTTGTAGATAGTGGGGTCTATAGCTATTTGTTCAGGAGGTCCCAAACCATCTTGAGAAAGGCAGAAGGAAAGGATGACAAGAATCTCCCTTTCTTCCTCCTTGGCCCTGCCCAAATTCAGATTGGGTTCTGAGTGGCCTCTATTTAAAACTATTGGAAAACAACAAGGTAAAGTAAAAAGATTACTGACTCAGGAGTAAGAAAGCCTAGGTTCAAATTCTGTCTCTGATGCTTACAACCTGTGTCGTTTTAGACCAATTATTTGATTGTAATATCTGGTCTCATTTTCCTCATCTGCAAAATGAGAGGGGTGTACTAGATGTCCAAGCTCTAAACATATGAATCTATGCGTTGTTTACTTTCAAAGGAGGGAACTTACTTTTCAAAGTATTGATAGTCATGGTTGCTTGATCTGGATTGGCTGGGTTGGATAGTGAAAGGCCAAACATTGTCACATTTGGGGCTTTTAATTTTTAAAAAATTGTGAGTAGGTATTTTCTTGTTTCATGAAGATATTGCTATTATATTTTCCACTTTGGTTTTCAAGGTTTCCAGCAGAATAACAGAACTGCCTGTTCTTGTTCAGGTAAACTACCCATAAATGTCCTGTCAACAAGGGCAGAGTGAAGGTTGTTAGTCTTAGCATTCCAGCCTTACTGAAAATATCAGCCTAGGGACAGAAGCTTAGAGAAGAGAGCATTCCTCAGGGTGACAACAGTCAATAGTGCTAAAAATGAAGACGTGAAGGAACACATAGTTTTCTCTACTTGCCCAACCTTGGCAGGGCCCATGTAGGAAATGGAATTTCAAGTGACTTTCTGGCAAGGCTGGACGAGAGGAAAAAAATCTGGCAAGGATTTGAATACAGGGCCAACCTTACCTTTAGTCAGAATAGAAAATAAATGTCTGTTGAGAAGGTCCCTGACACAAAATATTTCTTCTCCAGCTAGTCACTGTACATAAAATTCTATTATTGTAGAGTATCTCTTTGGGTTAAGGCACTGACATATCTAGATATCCCTTTTTGAGACACAAATAGTCTAGGTGAGAAGGTCATAGATTAAGAAGTTGCTGGTTTAATATTTTAGTGTAAATTAGTTTATCACTTCAATTCTTTAAATTAAACCCTGAGAGAAGGCCTTGGAGGGAATTAGTTTAAATGGAAGAATGGGGAAGAGTCATAGTTCTGAATCTTGGAGCACAGTGTAGGGAGGGTATGACTGGGTGAGGTGCCATGTGTGGAAGATGGTAACTAGCAGAAGAATGAGCGGATGGACTAACGAAAGTGGGGGAGAGGCTTTCACTTAAAACACAAAATCATATAAAAATGTCTCCTCCTCCTCTTTTTCTTGTCTTTTTCTTCTTCCTTCTCCTTCTATTCTTCCTTAAGTGTAACCTTGAGAAGACTGAGAAAGGGATAGAGAGCTGTTTTCAAATATTTTAGAGGCTGTCATGTGGAAAGGGGATTAGATTTGTTTTTCCTAGATTTAGAAGGCAGAAGTCAAAGCAATCAGTGGAAATTGAAGAGGGGCAGATTTTGGTTCCATGTAAAAATAATTCCCTAAGGATTAGAGCTAAAGGATCAGTGCTTTGAAAGGCAGTTCTCCCCTGGAGGTCTTTAAGAAGAGACTAAAGGACTCTTTTAGAGTGAATTTCTCCTCAGGTATGGATTAGACTAGATGACCTCTAAATTTCCTTCCAACTCTGAGATTCTGAAATTTTCTGTCTGCCCAGGCCACCTGTCTCCCCTTTCCCCCTGAGCTAATTAGAGTTCAAACGTAAACCTGAAACTTGAAAGTGAATCTGAAATGTAAACACTCATTTTCAATGACTTAAAAATTATCTCCCTCTCCAAATCTCTTTCAAAACAACTCAAACCTTTAGCTGGAGGAATTTCCTGTCCCCCCCCCCCCCACGGTGCTACAACTTTCCCCAGTGAGATTACTTTCCACCTACTCTATGTATATCTCCAGGCACCTAATTATTTACATATTATCTCCTCCATTAGAATGTAAGCTCCTTGAGGACAAGAACTAAGTTTTTGCCTTTGTTTGCTTAGTATACTGCCAGGAATACTGTTGTTTAGTCATTTTCCAAGACTCTTGGTATCCCCACTTTTGGGATTTTCTTGATAAAGATGCTGGAGTGGATTGCCATTTCCTTCTGCATCTCATTTTAAAAATGAAGAAACTGAGGCAAACAGGATTAAGTGACTTGCCCAGGGTCACACAGCCAGTAAGTAAAGGCCCAAAATACCAGATTTGAACTCAGGAGATGAGTGTTCCTGACTCCAAGCCCAGCTTTTTATGCCCTATGACATCACTTAGGTGCCACACCTGGAATATAATAAGTACTTATGATTGATTGATTCTTCCTTCTCTCTTCCTTTTGGATTCATTAGACTGATTAATTCCTAAGGGCCCATCTAGTTCTAATATTCTAAGGCTAAAAAATGAACTTGGGAGAGGTAGGCAGTACAGTGGAATACCTGGGTCTGCAGATCAGAAGACCTGTATTGGAGCGCCCCCTCTGATGCTTTCAGTCTTTGTGACTTCCAGCAAGTGAAAATCTCTCTAGGCCTCAGTTTCCTTGACCTGTCATATGAGAGACTAGTTGACCTATGACATCTCCTGCATCTCTAGATCCTTGATCCTCTAAGGGAAAGGGGTAAAAGTCTCAGTGTGGTTTTTCCAGCCTCTATATTTTCATAAATATCCAGAACATCAGTAAAATCAGTCAATTACATTGATTGAATAACTACCATGTGCACAGCTTTTTTCTGGGCACACAACCAGTATGGTTTATGACAAATTTAAGTTCTGGGGAATTGATGAGAACTAATGTAGTGGGACTTACCATGAATTTTTAATACCTGTGAGCGTACAAAGACCATATGGCTTAATCATACAATTACCTTTGGATTAACTTTTCTTTCTTTTCTTTTTTTTTTTTTGGAGGGGGGAAGGCAGGGCAATTGGGGTTGTGACTTGTCCTAGATCACACGGCTAGTTTTGTGTTAAGTGTCTGAGGCTGGATTTGAACTCAGGTCCTCCTGATTCTATGTCCAGCATTCTCTATGTGGTATATGTGTGCCATATATGTGCATATGTGTAGTGTGTATTTGTGTATGTATGTATTGTCTTCCTCAATAGAATATACATACATTCCTTGCCAGTAAGAATTATTTCATTTTTTGCACTTATTTCCATCACTCTTAGCACAGTACCTGACACACAGTAGGTCCTTAATAAATGCTTGTTGAGTGATTGATGAGAAAGTTGCTAGAAGCAGTGGTGTCACATTCAAATAAAAAGGAATCCATTCTCCTGGACACATACTGACAAAAAACCCCACAAATTAATATTAACCATGTTGTATTTTTATTTATTTATTTTTTTGTTAAACATTTTCCAATTATATTTAAAGCTAGTTCAGGCATCTGGGAGTTTGGGGTTCACCAGTCTGACACCTCTGACCCTAGAGCACTGAGAGGTTAAGTGATTGGTGCCAGATCACACAGTCAATATGTGTCAGAAGTGGGACTTCCTGATAGAAGCTAGCTCTGTTCACTATGGATCACTGCTTCCCAACATTACCATTGAGATTTGTAATAAAGATGAACACTCCAGTGCTCTAAGAAATTGACTGAGGTAAACTGCCAGAAACATTGCCTTATTTGGTCCAGAGGGACTGAACAGGATGAACTCACTGGATCTAAGCTACACTGAATGACTTTAAATGGGCCTGCACCTGATGAATTGTTCTTGCACCAGTGCACAAAATCCTGGTCTCAGGGAGCTGCATTGGTTGAGGCTAGAGCTGGCTGTCTGCAAGGGATGGTCTCCGTGCTGTTGCCTCTAGAGATGAGCCAACACTATATAATGAAAGAGGGAGGAAGCTCGTAATCCATTGCCTTGCTCTTCCTGTCCCAAACCCTGATTTCTATTCCTAGGTGACCTTGAGGAAATTTACAATCTCTGCCCCACTCAGGAAGAGGGAACGATGATGTATTTGTGGAACACATTAAGTTCCCCAGAATAAAGGCTCCACAGAGACTTCAAGTATTATTATCTTTGTTTGCTTAGCCTTTGAAGGTCTATATAGTTATGCTTTCTCCCTGAGGGGAGACAACTTCCTGTATTGAGTCAACAATTTAAGAGACTCCTGGACACACCTTGAGCCCAAGTATGTGATTGAAAGTATGGAGCAGTAAAAGAGTTTTTGAAATAGTTTTTATTTCTAGGCTTCTTTGTGCCTCACTGAGTAGTTAAGATGAGTGTTTGATAGCTTGGCTTCTTTACCTACCCAAAGGGAAGCAGGCTTTTACCAATACCCTGACATTTTTTTCCCCTCTTCATCTTTTAACAGTCATTTTGTACTGTCCTCCCCCACTCAGACAGTTGGTTTAGTCCTTGCTCAATAAAAGGAAGCGACTGAAAGGCACCAAAAATATGACTTAAGCTGTGTGTGTGAGTGTGTGTGTGTGTGTGTGTGTGTGTGTGGTAGCTAAATCCTATTCTGGGAGTGGAGATGAAAACCATCCATGCAGCAGGATGTGGTGAATTGTCTTGCTAATATGTTTAACTTCCACTTTCCCTTCCTCTGTGTTTACATTTACTTTGCAAGTAGGTGGAATGGCGTTTCTTTTTCTTTTTTTCTTTTCAGTTTTACCCAGATGGAGTTCCATGTAAAAGAACAGACTGGATCTCTCCACTTCTCCTATGAAGCAACTGGGTCAGGGAGGACAAGGACTTTGACACTGATGAAGGCATGGCCAACCTCAAAATATATAGACTCTTTGCCTTGAGATTCAACCCATCAGCACAGAGACAATTCAATTCACCAAACTTTTGCTCATTTCCTACTGTGTTCAGAACAGGGAGAAGATAATATTTGAGCTGGGTTTGAGAGAGCAATTCAACACAAGGGTTTTAAATGTAAAAGTGTTCAAAGTGACCAGAATGAATAGTAAGTGTAGGACAGGGTTGGGGAACAGTTTGGCTAGAGCCTAAGTAGTTGCAATATGAGATTAGGCCAGAAAGGGAGAGTGGAGTCAGAATGAGGAGGACTTTCATGCCAAACAGAAGAGTATGAACATGATTTGGTAGTCAGCAGAGAGTCACTGGTGATTCTTTGAGCAGAAAAGTGAATTGATGGGGTCTATGTTGGCACAGTGGATGGAATGCTGGCCTTGAAATCAGGAGACCTGAGTTTAAATCTAGCCTCAGAAATGGCCTAGCTCATTTCTATATATTACTAACAAAGCCCAGCAGAAGAAATAGAAAGAGAAATTTTATTTAAAGTAACTGTAGACAACATAAAATATTTGGGAGTTTACCTGCCAAGACAAACCCAGGAACTATATGAACACAATTGCAAAACACTTTTCCCACAAATCAAATCAGATCTAAACAATTGGAAAAATATCAGTTGCTCATGGGTAGGCTGAGCTAATATAATAAAAAGATAATTCTACCTGACTACCAAAAAATTATTTTATAGCACTAGAAAAAATATTAACAAAATTCATTATTTTTGAAAAGGAAGAACAAAAGGTCCAGAAGATCAAGTGAAATAATGAAAAGAAATGCAAGGGAAGGTGGCCTAGTTGTACCAGATCTAAAACTGCATTACAAAGCAGCAATCATCAAGACTACTTGGTACTAGTTAAGAAAAAGAGTGGTAGATCAGTGGAATAGGTTAGGTACACAAAGCACAGCAGTCAATGAGTATAGTAATCTATGTTTTGATAAACCCAAAGACTCCAGCTTCTGGGATAAGAACTCATTATTTAACAAAAACTGTTGGGAAAACTGGAAAATAGTATTGTAGAAACTAGGCCTAGACCAATATCTTACACAGCATCCAGGATAAGGTCAAAATGGGTGCATGATTTAGACATAAAGCGTGAGACTATAAGCAAATTAGAAGAGCTAGGAATAGTTTATCTGTCAGATCTATGGAGAAGGGAAGAATTTATGACCACACAAGAGGTTTTGCATAAACAAAGCCAATGCAACCAAGATTAGAAGGGAAGCAGAAAGCTAGAAAACAATTTTTATAGCCAGGATCTCTGATAAAGACTTCACTTCTAAAATACATAGAAAACTGAGTTAAATTTATAAGAATATAAGTCATTCCCCAGTTGATAAATGGTCAAAGGAAATAAACAGGCAGTTTTCAGAGGAAGAAATTAAAGATATCTATATTCATATAAAAATACTCTAAATGACTATTGATTAGAGAAATGAAAATTAAAAGAACTCCTAGGTACCACATCACACCTATCAGATGGGCTAGCATGACAAAATAGGAAAATGATAAATGCTGGAGAAGATGTAGGAAAATCCAAACATTAATATATTATTGGCAGAGTCGTGAATTGATTCAACCATTCTGGAGCATGATTTGGAAGTATACCCAAAGGGCTATAAAACTGTATACCCTCTGACCCAGCAATACCAATTCTAGGTCTGTATCCCAAAGGGATCATAAAAATGGGAAAAGGAACCACATATACAAAAATATTTATAGCAACTCTTTTTGTGGTGGCCATGGATTGGAAATTAAGGGGATGCCCATCAATTGGGGAATGACTGAACAAGTTGTGGCATATGAATGTAATGGAATACGATGATTCCATAAGAAATGATGAGCAGATGGACTTCAGAAAAACTTGGAAAGACTTACATGAACTGATGTTGAGTGAAGTGAGCAGAACCAGAAGAACACTGTACACAGTAATAGCAACATTGTTCAATAACCAACTTTTCTAGATTTAACTCTTCTCAGCAATACAAGGATCTAAGAAAATTCCAAAGGACTCGTGATGAGAAATGCTATCCACATCCAAAGAAAGAATTATGGAGTCTGAATGAAGATCAAAGCAAACTATTTTTTTGTTTGTTTCTTCTTTCTCATGGTTTTTCTCTTTGGTTCTAATTCTTCATTCACAACATGACTAATGTGCAAACATGTTTAATATGATTGTACATGTATAGCCTATATCAGATTGTACTCTGTCTTGGAGAGAGTGGAGTAGAGGGAGGGGGAGAAAATTTAGAACTCAAAATCTTATAGAAATGAGTGTTGAAAACTAAAAGAAGAAAGGAAGGAAGGGAGGAAGAAAGGAAGGAAGGAAGAAAGGAAAGAAAGGAAAGGTATAGCTGTGTGACATTGGGCAAGCCCCTATTTGCGATTGGAGAAGGAAATGACAAACCACTTCATGGAACGCCAAGAAAACTTCATGGACAGAGGTTCACAGTCGGGACATGACTGAAAAAACTGAACAACAAAATGCATATCCTGTGAAGAATAGATAAGAAAAGGAAACAAGTGAATTGAATTGGGAAGACATGTTATAAGGCTAGTTGAGTGGTAGTGAGGTCCTGTGCTAGTGGTATTAGTGAAATCAGGGAGGAAGGGACAGATGAGAAATGTTGCAGGGCGCATATGTGTGTGGGAAAACCAATGGGGCTGGGCATGGCAACAGAATAGAGATGATCATAGTAGCAGCTAGCATTTATATAGACCTTTTTCCCATTTATTTATTTATTTTTCATTTTAAACATTCATTTCCACAAGATTTTGAGTTACAATTTTTTCTCCCCATATTTCCCCTACCCCCACCCCAAATAGCAAGCCTAGTGAATAACCCTTCCCCCAATCTGTTCTCTCTTATATCCTCCCCCAGCACCCCCCTTACTTTCTAGTAGGGCAAGACGAATTTCTATAACCCATGCCTGTATATCTTATTTTTTTAATACACATTTGTTTTTTAAACTTTGAGTTCCAGAATTTTTCCCTTCTTCCCTCCTCACACACCCTCACTGTAAGATAAGCAATTCAATATAGGTTGTACATGTGTAGTTAACACAAAACATTTCCATAGTAGGTATATTGTGAAAGACTAACTATATTTCCCTCTATCCTATCCCGCCCCCCACTTATTCTATTTTCTTTTTTGACCCTGTCCTTTTTCAAAAGTGTTTGCTTCTAACTACCCTCTCCCCCAATCTGCCCTCCCTTCTATTATCTCCCATCTTTTTTTTTTTTGCTTTTTGGAGGGCAACTGGGGTGAAGTGACCTGCCCAAGGTCACATGGCTAGTTTTTGTGTTAAGTGCATGAGGCTGGATTTGAAGTCAGGTCCTCCTGACTCCAGGGCCAGTGCTGTATTCACTGTGCCACCTAGCCACCCCTATTATCTCCCCTCTTATCCCCTTCCCCCCTATTTTCCTGTAGGGTAAGATACCCAATTGAATGTGTATGTTATTTCCTCCTTAAGCCAAATTCAATGAGAGTAAGGTTGTCTCATTCATTCCCTTTTACCTTCCTGCTCTTCCCCTTCATTGTAATAGTTTTCTCTTGTCTCATATATAAGATAATTTACCTTATTCTATCTCTCCTTTTCTCCTTCTCCCAATATATTCCTCTCTCACCTCTTAATTTTATTTTTTAGATATCATCCCTTCATATTCAACTTGTCCTGTGCCCTCTGTCTATGTATACATGTACATACATATACACACCCTCACATATATATTTATACACACCTACACCCTCCTATACATACATATATATACATACACATATATATTTCCTTCAATTGTCCTCATACTGAGAAAAGTACTATGAGTTACAATTATCATTTTTCCATGTAGGAATGTAAATAGTTCAACTTTAATAAGTTCCTTATGATTTCTTTTCCCTGTTTACCTTCTCATGTTTCTCTTGCTTCTTGTATTTGAAAGTCAAATTTTCTGTTCAGCTCTGTTTTTTTCATCAAGAATGCTTGAAAATCCTCTATTTCATTGAATGACCATATATTGCCCTGAAGCATTATACTCAGTTTTGCTGGGTAGGTGATTCTTGGGTTTAATCCTAGCTCTTTTGACCTCTGGAATATCATATTCCAAGCTATTCAATCCCTTAGTGTAGAAACTGCTAGGTCTTGTGTTATCCTGATTGTGTTTCCATAATATTCAAATTGTATCTTCCTGACTGCTTGCAGTATTTTCTCCTTGACCTGAGAACTCTGGAATTTGGCTATAATATTCCTAGGAGTTTTCTTTTGGGGATCTTTTTCAAGAGGTGATCAGTGAATTCTTTCAATTTCTATTTTGCTCCCTGGTCTAGAATATCAGGACAATTTTGCTTGATAATTTCTTGAAAGATGGTGTCTACATTCTTTTTTTTGATCATGGCTTTCAGGTAGTCCAATAATTTTAAAATTATCTCTCCGGATCTATTTTCCAGGTCAGTGGTTTTTCCAATGAGATATTTCACATTCCCTTCTATTCTTTCATTTGTTTGGATCTGTTTAACAGCATCTTGATTTCTCATAAAGTCATTAGCTTCCATTTGCTCCAATCTAATTTTGAAGGAATTATTCTCTTCAGTGAGTTTTTGAAATTCCTTTTCCATCTGCAAATTCAGGTTTGTAAGGCATTCTTCTCCTCATTGGCTTTTTAGGTCTCTTTTGCCATTTGAGTTAGTCTATTTTTTAAGGTGTTATTTTCTTCAGTCAGGTTGTTGACTCTCATTTCATAATTTTCTTGCATCATTCTCATTTCTCTTCCCAATTTTTCCTCCATTTCTCTTACTTGGTTTTCAAAATCCTTCCTGAGCTCCTTCATGGCCTGTAACCAATTCATATTTTTCTTGGGAGCTTTTGATAAAGGAATTCTGACTTCTGTGTCTTCCTCCTGTTCCATGCTCTGATCCTTTTTGTCCCTGAAAAAGGAGTTTATGGTGGGATTGAGTTTCCTATATTGGCTCATGTTGCCAGTCAATTACTTGACTTTTGAGCTCTGTGTCATGGTAGAACTCTGCTTTCAAAATGGAGAGAGCTTTGTCCCAAAACCCTGGGGTTTTTGTAGCTGCCAGAGCTATTAGGAGGAAACCCTCTCTGCAGCTCCCACAGGCTCTGGCACCTGCGCACACACCCCAGGACCTCCACCCAAGACAGTGATCCAGATCCAAGCAGGTTAAAGCAAGAGCGATTGCCCTCTGAATGGTTGGTTGGTCCCCATACAATCTTCAGGCCAGGAGCTCCTGAGGCAGCCACATGGCACAGCCACGTGGCACAGTTGTGCCTCTGCTGCTTCTCGCCCTGGGGTCAGGGGCCAGACCGTGCTCTTCAGTCCCCCTTAGTTCCAACAGAGTTCCACACTGACCTTTTACTTTGTGTTTGGTGTTTATGGGTTGAGAAGTCTGGAAACTGCCACAGCTGCTGGTGCTTCACTCTCCTGAAGTCTGCTCCTGCAGCCGCTAGATGGGGATGCCCTGGGACTAAAACCACAGGCTCACATGGGGCTGGACTCGGTTCCCAGTATGGTGTGATAGACCCTTCCTGTCCTCCTGCTGGGCTGCCTTCAGTGGGAGATTTCTTTCTCTCTGTCACTTTGTAGGTTCTATAGCTCTAAAATGTGTTTAAAGTCATTTTTTACATGTATTGGAGGAGGTGGAAGCTGGAGCCACAGGGAAGTCCTGTTTCTACTCCACCATCTTGGCTCTGACCCCCCAACTCACAGGAATTTTTTTTTGGAGGGGGGAAGGTAGGACAATTGGGGTTAAGTGACTTGCCCAAGGTCATATGGCTAGTTTTGTGTTAAGTGCCTGAGACGGATTTGAACTCAGGTCCTCCTGACTCCAGGGCCAGTGCTCTATTCGCTGTGCCACCTAGCTGCTATAGAGACCTTTAATTTTTGCAGTAGTTTACAAGTATCATCTCATTTTATCCTCATAACAACTCTGGGAGGTGCTATTTTTTACATTTTACAGATGAGGAACCTGAGGCAAACAGACGTTAGTGACTTGCAAAGGAGCCACATAGCTAGTCAGTCAGCTTCTGAGGTCAGATCTGAACCCATGTTTTCTGGACTCTGGTTCAGCTCAGTGCTCTGCTTACTATGCACTAGGAACAGAGATAAAGAGAGAGGTAAAGGTAAAGAATGAAAGAAAGTATTAAAATTGACACCCCTATGGGCTGGGGATGAGGTTCTCCCATTAGAGAAGCTATATCTGTATCTTTTTCTCTCCCTCCTAGTTTGGTTTCCTTCTAGACTTAGTTCAAATACTCACTTCTTTAAGGGAGACCTTTCCCAGTCTCAGCCCCAGCTCCCACCCCTCTTTCCACCCCAGATAGAATCTCCCTCTGAGATCCTGTCCCATTTACATAGTATATACCTTTCCTGTATATAAGGGAATTTAATTGAATTGTCTGTGGGCAGAGGAGTTCCAGGAAAGAAGAGTCCAGAGATACTATATGCTAATCAGTTCTTTGGGCAGCTTGGTGGCACAGTGGTATGGAGTCAGAAAGAACTGAGTTCAAATTTGACCCAACCCTCTTCTTTCCAGTCTTCTCTCTGTTAATTATTGCCTATTTATCTTGTATAGAGATTGCTTTGTATACATTTGTTTGGTTTTTCTTTTTTCTCTTCCATTAAATCGCAAACTCCTTGAGGACAGAACTGCTTTTTGCCCCCCTTTGCATTCCCAGTTCTTAGCACATTATCTGGCACATAGTAGGTGCTTACTCTGGAGCCATGAACTGTGCTAAACACTGAGGTTACAAAAAGAGCAAAATACAGTCCCTGCAATAATTAACCAAGGGAAATACTGGAATTAAGAGGGTTAGGGAAGGCTTCTTATAGACAGTAGATTTCTAGTTGGGAAGCTAGGACAGAGAGGAGGAATGAAAGCATGGGGGCAATCAAAGAACATGACCAGAACTGAAAAGTGGAGTATCTTGTTCATGGAATAGCCAAGAAACCAGTGTCACTGGATCAAGGAGTGAGGTAGAGGGTATGGTGTAAGAAGACTGGGCAAATGGGAGATAGTCTAAGAGAGACAGCATTGGGAGGAGGGAGAAGACAGGAAGGGATGTATTATATCTCAGCTCCATCCCACCAATCCACCTTTCTATTTCTTACTTTTTTGGAGGGGGGAAGGTAGGGTAATTGGGGTTAAGTGACTTGCCCAAGGTCACATGGCTAATTTGTGTGTGTGTGTGTGTTAAGTGTTTGAGGCCAAATTTGAACTCAGGTCCTTCTGATTCTAGGGCTGGTGCTCTATTCACTGCACCACCTAGCCACCCCTGCACCAAACAGTTTTGATAATTATTACCTTATAATATAGTTTAATGTCTGGTACTACAATTCCTTTGATATTCTTGACCTTTTGTTCTTCAAAATTTTATTACTTTTTTTCTAGCTCAATAATTTTTTTTTTCTCCAGAATGTGGGTTTTGAGCTGAGTCCTGGAGGAAGCCAGGAGGTAGAGTTGAGGAGAGGAATATTCTAGGCATGGATGGAGTGTCCTGTGTAAAGGCACCTAAGACACTGCCCTGTCAACCTTTGGAACTCAGGAAATTCTTGCCTATAGGTCCAAATGACATTAGTTTGCATGGGGATTTAATCCTTTGGAGTTTTTATAACTCAGGAAGCTCAGGAGAGATCAAGGAGACACAGTCCTTTAATCAAGTTATTTTTAACAGTAATGTTAGTTGAAGAAGAGTGTTATGATTTCAGGAGTGAGCCAAGGGCTATTAAAGCATTATAATAGCGCCAACAAAAATAATAGATTCTACAATTTTGTAAAATAGAAAGCATTTTTATCATCATAACCATCCCTCTCTGTGTGCCTAATCTCAGACTTAGATAATTTCCTTGGCATCTGTCTCCCCTAGAAAGCTGGGAAGAGAAAGGACTTGAGATCAGAGATCAGAAGACCTAGGTTCAGGGCCTGACTCTGCCACTTGCTGTTTTTTTAAAGGTAAGTGATGGGAGACTAGGTGGCACAGTGAATAGAATACCAGCCATGGAGTTAGGAGGGCCTGAGTTCAAATTTGACCTCAGACACTTAATACAAAACCAGCCTTGTGACCTTGGGCAAGTAACAACCCCAATTGCCCTACTTTCCCCTCTCCAAAAAGCAAAAACAAACAAACAAACAAACAAATAAATGAATGAATGAACAAATGAACGAACAAATGAATGAATGAATAATAAAGTTAAGTGACTCCCCCAGGGTCAAAGAGCTAGTAAGTATCTGAAGCTGAATTTGAACTCAGATTCTTCTGACTCAAGGGCCAATGTTCTATCCACTATTCACTCTATCCACCTAGCTGCCCTTATCATTTCTTCTTTTTTTTTTTTTTTGGCTTTTTTTCTTTTTTTGGAGAGGGGAAGGTAGGGCAGGTAGGAAGTAGGGGTTAAGTGACTTGCCCAATGTCACACAGCTAGTTTTGTGTCAAGTGTCTGAGGCCGGATTTGAACTCAGGTCCTCCTGACTCCAGGGCCAGTGCTCTATTCATTGTGTCACCTAGCTGCTCCCTTTATGTAACCTTGGGCAAATTGCCTCATCTCTTTGGGCCCCATCTTCCCTGAAGTTATAATGGCAGATGGTATGTACAATGACATTGGCTTTCTTTATCTGAGAAGACTTCTCAAGCTATTTATTACCTAAAAGTCTTTTGCAAATATATGTATCATATAATTTCAAATTATAGTACATCTCTGACAAATCTGAAACCATTATCCCTAAAACTACTGAGAGGTTAGATTCCTCGCCACTCCCACCCCTCTTTTTCCCTCCCCCCATCCCTTTCCACTCCCTCACACTCTCCCATGTACAGGGTATCCCAAAAATTTTTAGTGCAGCTTTAATGGCTTAAAATTGTAGTAAGGCTTTTGGGAATGCTGTATGTATGTATACAATGGTAAACATGAAATTCAATGTAGATATATACATATAAATGTGTATGTGTGTGTATATATTTATACATACATACACATATACATTTTTATCTAGATAGGGAACTCTAAAATGAGGAAATTTCCTTGACCAATACCAGTTAGCACCTCTTCTGCAACTTAGTCTCAGAAAGTTGCCTAGAAAAGGTAAATATCTATCAAGTCACACAGTCATTATATGTTAGAGGCAGCACTTGAACCTAGGACTTTTGAGGCCTGCTTTCTATCCACTATAAACATAGCCTCTCATTTAAAAGATATACATATGTGTGTATGCATGAATGTAGGCAAATATGCATATATTATATGTGTGCTTTATACACATACACATATGTGTGTATACATATATATCTATTCATCTATAGAGTAGGCAATTAGATGACTTGGTGGATAGAGCTGGGCCTGGAATCAGGAATACCTGAGTTTAGATACAGCCTCCAACACTTACTGGCTTTGTGATACTGAGCAAGTCATTTAACCTCTGTTTGCCTTAAGTCACCAGGGAAGAAAATAACAAACCATTCCAGTATCCTTGCCAAGAAAACTCCCTCGTCAGTGTGATTCATGGAGTCATGAAGAGTAAGATACAATTGAACAATAACATGTAGATGTATTTATGGATCTAGGTCTCTGTATAGAGCAACCTAGCTATTTTAGGAGGAAATTCTATCGAAATAAGAACTTTCATTTGAAGATGTTCCCTGAAATGTGGTATTGTAGAAAGAACAGTAGATTTGGAATCAGATGCTTTGAATTAGTCACATCCCTTTCACTTAATATCTGTCCTTGGGTGGGGCCTTAGTTTCCTTCTCTGTAAAATAATATATTACCTGTTACTCGAAGTTATGAGGATCACGTGAGATTATGGCCATAAAAATGTAAAGTTCTACTTATCTAGTCAGTTGTTTTTTTAAAACAGGAAAAGGAAGAGGGAAGTAATTTGAAGGCATTTTACAGGGCTTTAAATCTTTCATGAAGGTGTATAGGCCATCCTCCCCTCTCTGCCATACTTAGTAAGATAAATTATTCATCCATTTTTGGGGAATCTATGAGCCAAGAAAGTTTTTCAGAATATATATTTCAGATGTAGTATTAGCTGTTAACCCCTGAAAGGGTTAACATTAGGCATTGGAGGAGAGTCAGACATAATCTGCAAGGGTTCTTAATCTTTTTTTTGTATTATGGGCACTTTTGTCATTCTGGGGAAGTCTATGGATCCCTTCTCAGTTTCATGCTTTTAAATGCGTAAAATAAAATACCTATGAATATAAATTGTACAAACTATGTTAAAATACAGTTATCAAAATATGTATTTTTTAAAGTTCATATGTCCAAGGATAAGAACCCCGTTATTATGGAATAACAGACTCTAAGAATTGGACTGAGGATCTCAGAGGGCATCTATTTTAACTTCCTACTAAATGTAGCAATCTCTATCATTACTGACTGATGGCCCATGTACTTTCTTATTAAGTACTTTAGAGGCAGGGAATTCTCTAATCTAAGAGGCAGCTTATTCAATGTTTAAACAGCTCTCATTGTTAGAAAGTTTTTTCCTAATAGTGAACAGAAAATTTCTCTGACTTCTACCTCCTGGAAGTTCTAACTCTGCCTTCTGGAGATGCACAAAATAGACCTAATCCCTCATTTACATAAAAGCCTATCAAATATTTGAAGATAGCTATCAGGTTCCCTCTACTTGTATGTTCTCCAGGCAATCTGAATTCCTTACAAAAGTCTTCATGTAATTTAGGGTCCAGCCTTTTTACTAGTCTGGTAGTAGGCCAACTGTGAAAAACTCCATGAATTGCAAATATAACAATGCCAAATGGATTTGTGAATAACCCTCTTAAAATGTGGCTTTCCAGAATGAAATAAAATTCTAGATGGGTTCTGACCAGTATAAAGAGGGTATGTTGCTTTTATTTATAAGGAGACTTCTCTCAAAACTCAAGGATCTATCATTTCTGCCAGGATAGATACTCCCTCTACCAAGTTAAATTGCCATCTTGCTGTAACTTAGTAGATGGTCTTTGAAAATTTATGTGGCAGAACATTTATCACCCATTGGCCAACTTTGTGAATTTAGCAGGTCTGTTCTGTAGATAGCCCTTGTCATCAGGACCTGTGATTGGAATACAGACTACTATTAATTCCAGTGAGATTTTATTAGCTTTTCTTAATAGTAGTTTCACAATGTTGTCTCATGACAAGTTTGTAGCCAGCTTATATGAACTCAGCCTCATCCTCCATTTAGCTAGGCGGCACAGTGGGTAGAGTCAATTCTTGTTGACTTCAAGTCCAATACCTACCTTGACCATGAGGTTGAAAGTGATACATAGAAAAGTATATAGGAAAGATCCAGTAATTTCTCAAACTGAAGTCAGAAAAGGTCTTAAGAAAGATTGGGGATTTTTAAGGGGAAAATTCCAGCCAGGGGGGAAAAATCACGTGCTTCCTATGTAATTCTAGTGTGAAACAAAACTGACACACTCCCTTGCAATTTGAGTGTTAGGGAATCAGTAGCACCTTAAAAATAGAGGGGTAGAGGAAAAAAAATAAACACTGCTAACAAAACAATTTATTAAGGAAGGAAGTGAAGAGGAACAAACACTGAGCTGGTCATGTGAAGAGTAAATGACAAGACTTCATTTCCAGATCACATTCCAAAAAAAAAAAAAAAAAGTAAAAACCAAGTCCAAATGCATACAGACTGAAAGGAAATTGGGGACAGAGGTGGGAGCTAGGAGGGTGCCCAGGGCTGAAGTCTGACCTGTTGTTTGTAAGGAAGAGCCCCTGTAGAGCTGCCTCAGGCACAGGATATCGGATGCTGAAAAGCAGGAGGGGGGTTGAGAAAGGAGGATTTAGGATTGGGGGCTTTGGTGGCCAGGAACAGCAGTAAGACCTGAATTCAATTCAGCCCTTTACATTCTTGTAAGGGCATGGAAAGGCCAACTCTTCTGCTGACTACGAGTTATAACATCTCTCTTCACTACTTGTGAATACTCCCAGAGTTAGAAGTTCTTGCTACTCGCTTGACTCTGGTCCTAAATTGTACCCCCACCTCCTGGGGAAAGCACATAGACAATCTAGCTCAGAAACTAAAAAGGTGTATGGTCTCCCTGACTCTTATCTCTTTCCTCTCCAATCCATCTTCTCAGCCAGTTGCCCTCCCCAGCACTATTAACTCCTGTGATTCCCTATTGCCTCTAGGGCTTGAAGAAAAACTTGTCTGGCTTTTAAAGTTCTTCCCTACCAGACTCTTGCCTACTTTTTTTTTTTTCTGGCTTATTACATATTACTCCCTTTTATATACTCTATGACCCAGTCAAACTGGCTTTCTGCTTGTTCTTCACACATGGCATTCTGTCTCTCATCTCCATCTATGGTACAGGCTGTCCCCCAGATCTAGAAGGCATTCCCTCTTCATCTCTCTGTTACTTTGCATTTCTGACTTCCTTCAAAGCTCACGGCAAGCATGAGATCCTGTATGAGGGTCTTCCTCTTTGGGGTTGGGCAACCTGTGGCCTCTAGGGGCTTAAGTGCAGTCCTGTGACTGAATCCAAACATCACAGAACAAATCCCCTTAATAGAAGGATTTGTTCTGTAAAACTTGAACTCAGAGGGCCATGCTTGAGGACCTAGAGGACCACAGGTGGCCTTGAGGCCTCAGTTTCTCCATCTCTGCTCTAGCTAATAGTGCCTCCCACCAACATTTTTGTGTTTATAATGTATCTATGTATATGCATTCCTGTTGTATATAACAGGGTTGCTGGGTGGCACTGCAGATAGCGTGCCAGGTCTGGGATTAGGAAGATCAAAGTTCAAATCCAGCCTCAGTCAATTACTAGGTGTGTGACCCTGGGCAAGTCACTTAACACCTGTCTGTCTCAGTTTCCTCATCTTTATAAATTGAGCGTAACAATAGCATCTACCTCCCAGGGTTGTTATAAGGATCAAATGAAATAATAATTCTAAAGTGTTTGCACAGGTTCTGGCACATAGCAAATACTATATGAATATTAGCTTATGCTGTTTTCCCTGATCAAATATAGGCTCCTTGAAGGAAGTGACAGTTTCATTTTTACCCTTATACCGTGTTTCCCCGATAATAAGACACTGTCTTAAATTTTTTTTGGACAGAAAAATACCAGAGGGCTTATTTTCAGGGGAGGGCTTATTTTAATGAACATTGACAGCAATTTTAATAAACAGGTAAATGTGAACAAAAAAATGTACCTTTATTCAATAATGAATTCAATAAAGAACAGGGGATCACCTTCACTACAGTAGCAATCTCAATAGGGCTTATTTTCGGGGGAGGGCTTATTTTAGAGGAATCTTACACAGTAAGGGGAGGGCTTATTTTCGGGATAGGTCTTATTATCGGGGAAACACGGTACTAGCAGCACCTAGCACAAGCCCTTGGACTTTCAGATGTTCTTACTGTTGATAATGATGAGACATTTCAGTCCTATCTCTTCATCACCCCATTTGGGGTTTTCTTGGCAAAGATGCTAGAGTGGTTTGCCTTTTCCTTCTCCAGCTCATTTTACAGAAGAGGACACTGGGACAAACAGGGTTAAGTGACTTGCCCAGAGTCACAAAACTAGTAAGTGTCTGAGGCTGGATTGAACTCAGGTCTTCCTGACTTCAGGCCCAGGGCTCTATCCATTGCACCACTGAGTTGCTGTTAGTAAACGAAATGGTATCTGCTTTCTTTTTTAAGTCGCTCAAGAGAAATGAAAAAAATCACCCTAAAGTGATGACTGTTTGGAAGACTAATTTAGAAATAGTGTGGTAGGGGCAGCTAAGTGGAGCAGTGAATAGAGCACCAGCTCTAGAGTCAGGAGGACCTGAGTTCAAATCCTGTCTCAGACACAACACTGTGTGACCTTGGGCAAGTCACTTAACCCCAATTGCCCTACCTTCCCCCCTCCAAAAAGACAAAAAAAAAGAAAGAAAGATAATGTGGTACTATAGAAAGAACACTGACCCAGGAATCAGGGGACCTAGGTAGCCTTGAGCAGGTTACTTAACCTCTCTGGGTCTCAATTTCCACATCTATTGAATAAGTCATGTTATAGTCTGACCATGTTACTCCCCTCCTCACAAATCATCAGTGACTCCCTAGTGCCTCTAGTATAGAATGCTAGTTAGACAGGCTAGCACCTAAGTACTTCCACATTCTGCCCCCCTCCACAAATCTACCAGATTTGTTTTGTATCACTCCTCTTCATACTATCGATACATGCTGGCAAGCTAATACTTGAACTCCCATCTTTGTGCCTTTGTAAAAGGTTGTCTCTTATGCTTGAAGCACTCCCTCCAACCTCTGCTTCTCAGAATTCCAAGCTTTCTTCAACGATCAACACAGGAAGCACCTCTTAGATGGAGGAAGTATGGCATTATGAAAAAAATACTGTTGGTTTTGGGCTAAGAAGGCCTGGGTTCAGAGCCTACCTCTGTACTTAGCACTTGTGTGTCCTCAGACAAGACACTTGGTTGGTCTAGGCTTCGATTTCCTCATCTGTAAAATGGGGAAAGGTCACCTAAGGCAGCTGTGACAGCAAAACCATGTGGATAGAGGGAAGTTTGTAAGGAGTGAAGTGGATGACAGAGAATTGAAGCTAGACACTAGGGGAATCTCTTTAGCAATAAAGGCAGGCTGAGAGAGAGAGAGGTGGGCACAGCTAGAAGGGTCAAAGGGAAAAGTTTGTTTTGTTTTTTAGGATAATGGAGGCCTGAGTGAGTGTATCTGTAGGCAGAGAAAGGAAACAGGAAGGAAGGAGAGATTGAAGATGAATGAGATGGGATCAGTGATGGAGCAAGTTTCTGAAGTGGGCAGGAAGAGATGGAAGCAAAGGTACCAGTGAAGGGATGAGCTTCGGCAAGAAGGAACAATCTCCCCTGCTTGAAGACTAAAAGGAAGGAGGTGAAGGTAGAAGAAGAACTACATGAAAAGGTTCGGTGGAGAGGAGAAGAGAAGAAGGAGCCCACAATTCCAAGGCAGCATTGATTTTTGGGTACTTATTTAGTATTTTATTTCCCCCAAGTTACATGTTAAGACAATTTTTAACATTTGTCTTTAAAACTTTGAGTTTCCAGTTTTCTCCCTTCCTCCCTCCTCTCCCATCCCTCCCAGGGCAGCATTGATTAATGATCAATATCACCTCTACTGAAGCAGGGACTGTCTTTTGCTTTCCTTTGTAGCCCAGAGCTTAGCACAGTGTCTGGCTCATGGTATGCCATTAATAAATCTTTTATTACATGACCGAGTGAAGTGCTAGATTTCATGTTGCTGTTTTTTGCTTTTAGCAATAGAAGAGATGAAAACTTCTACTCAGTTGAGCCCACTTGTAAGGAAATGAGGCAAAATTAAAATGTCCATAACAAACAAAATAGGAGGCTAATTATTTGCATCATCAAAGAATTGTTGATTTGTAAAATCAGAAATAGTGTACTCAATTAGCACTGAAGGGCAGCATCTATTTATGTATCATTTATTGATAGAGAAACTTTGGGGAGGGAATGATCAACTTTAAGTCAAAGCTTATAAGGCATTATTAATTGAAGATTAGGCCAATAAAATAGCTTAGGCTTCAGTGGGTTTGGGTTCAGAGCCTGGGTTCAGAGTTTGGAAGACCTGAATTCAAATCCATTCTTAGATGCTTACTAGCCACGTAATACTTGGCAAGTCACTTGGCCTGTTTTTCCTCAGTTTTCTCACCTGTAAAATGGGATAATAATAGCACCTACTTCCCAGGGTTGTTGTGAGATAATAATTGTGACACATTTAGCACAGTGTCTGGCACATAGTGGGTGCTATAGAAATGCACTTTTTTTTTTCAAAATTCAAACCAGTCCAGTATTTTTGCCAAGAAAACCCCAAATGGTGTCATGAAAAGTCAGACATGACTGAAAGGACTTGTTTAAAGGGCATGTGACCTTGAATGTTTGTAATGGGAATTGGAAGCTGGGAGCTGATTGCTATCTCCCAAGGAGTAACAAACACTGAAGTTCCTAGTTTCCATCTAGGTTGGAGTAACGAACTAGAAAAGTAAGAATTTACCCAAGTGCACCTGGGTCCTTCCTGCTACTAGGAAACTTCAGGGCTTGCACAGGTCAGCACTCAAGGATTAGTCTCTCCTTCATAACAAAAGCAAACTCCAATTTTGGATCTGTAACATTATCCTGTAATGGTAATGGGAATTTGAAGATCTTCCCTGACCCCTAATAGGCTGAATGTAATCACATGGCGCCTGTGGTGGTAGGTGGTTGATGAAGAGTAGAGAAGAAACTTCTCTAGAAGAGTAGACTTCCAGGAAGCTGGAAGTCAGAGCAGTTAGTGCTGGAGAGAAGAGAGGACGCACCCCAAGAGGCACACCTTCTGAGTGCTGGTTTGTGGGAAGACTAAAGGATGGTGTGACTGTCTGATGTGTTGTGGTGTATTAACTTCTATGTTGCTATGATAGATTTGGTTTCCTGGTGTTGGGATTTGATTTTCTGGTGTCTGAATATGTTTTGTTTCTGTCTTATATATGGAGAGTCTGTAATATTTTGTGATCGCAAAATATGCTTTATGGAAATGAATGTTGAAAACCAAAAATAAATAATTTAATAAATTGGGGAAAAAATACTCTGATTTGGAAACTACATAGTTTGGAAGCCACAATGATATCTCTAGGAGTTAAAGATCAAAGTGACAGTGATGGTATCTATATCTTCACTGACATAAGGAACTCCAAGGGAGGGAATTCTTTCTACCAATACAAGTTTGCCTTCTCTGCTGCTTATAGAGGGGTGAAATGTTCAGCCAATGGTAACTGCAACACTGCTGAGGGAGGCTGGAGTCAGATGACCATTTTATTGGGGAATATTTAACAAAATAAATAAAAATAGAATAGAATATAGATAATGCTACTATGTGGTTTTCTAAGTCAATATGTGGCCTGCAGGGATATTTTTGTATGGTATAGGGGTCCAATTTCTATTTGTATTACACCATGGGTTTAGAGCAGCGGTGGGGAATCTGCGGCCTTGAGGCCACCTGTGGCTCAATGTGTTCCCCACCCCAAGTTTAGAGTACCTAGCAATTAAGAGATTTGCCAGGGTGTAATGGGAATGCAAATTTGGAAGATCTTCCCTGCCCCTAGGCTAAAGTGCACCTGAAGCCTGGGTTGGGAGGCTTGTTTTTCAGTAGATACTTCTTGATTGGCCAGTGAGTCAATAAGGTTGTTACATTCTCTGAGCCAGGAGAAGGCTATATAAGCCCTGATGTGTAGCTTTGTTTTGGGGGCTCACTTTGAGAAGCGTTCTGTGATTTGACATGGATTCTGGGAAGCTGTGGTCTGGAGCCCCCCCCCCCCCC
>NW_027186154.1:0-1658 GCF_028583685.1 Petaurus breviceps papuanus | reverse complement strand
CCCCCCCCCCCCACTTTGAAAAACCCAGATGCTGATTTGGTATGGATGTAATGGTTGGACAGTTTGGAAATCTGTCTACTTGATCTGTTTCTGTCTTGATAATTCTGCCTGTATACTTTGAAGTTCGGGGTGCTGACCTTTTTCCCCTGAACAAGGTAAACGATATATGTCTGACTGATTAAAGTAAGTTTGTTAACCCATTTTGAGTTGCTTTCCTTTAACAAAGCAGATCCAAGAACCTGTGGTGACGGCAAACCCTGAGGACGCTTGGGGTGCTTGCTGCTACACAGGGACACACAGTTAGTGGGTGTCAGGGACAGGACTCAAATGTCAATCTTCCTGGCTTTGAGATCATCTTACTATGCACTATACCAAACACTTTCTCCAAAGATCAAAACATTTTTTGAGAATGACATTTAAAATAACCAAAACAAGAAATGTAACTGAAAACCAAAGTACTTTGGAAAGGAAAAATATTTCCCAAAGCAATTGCTTCCCCCTTCTTTTGAACTTTGAGGGTTACCGAGTTTCTCTCAATGCTTAGGAACTGGTAGTAAATTCTCTTAATACCAGGAACCCTGCAGTTTTTCTGTATAGCTTTCTTTCTTTCTTTTTTAAAATTCATTTTGAAATTTTTGAACTTAAATACAAAAAGAAAAAAATGCAAAAAGAAAAAAAAACATTTCCATGTACACAGCACAACATAAAGAGAGGAATTAAATATAACCATGAACTTTTATTTCCATCTATTCACTTAACCCCCCCCCACAAAAATGAAATAAATACTACATATTGCTTTTAAAGCTACCTGCTTTTCTATGTTTCCTTCTAAGTTTTCTTTTGTTTACTGTGTAATTTTTTCTCCTTCCCTCCCCACCCTGCCCTAGAAAAGGCTACAATTAAATACAAATCTATCATTTATGCATCTCTCTCTCTCTCTTTCTCTCTCTCTCTCTCTCATCTATCTATCACCATATTATACATCTATTTATCAGTTCTTTCTCTGAAGGTAGAAACATCTTCCTTCATGGGTCCTTTATATTTGGTTTGAGAATTTGTGATACTCAGTATTCAGTATGTGATACTCAAATTCAGTATGAATTAGACATTCAAAGTCATTCTTGGGCCAAAGTTTTTGTTACGTAACTTTATTTCTTGAGGTTGAATGAAGACACATAATAGCAAGAGCAAGGTTGCTTTCTGAGAGGCCTTGTGGTTTAGTGGATATGCTAGATTTTGTAGTTAAGAGTACCTGAGTGTGAATTCTAGATCTGTGACTTACTACTACTTTTACAACCTTGAAGTAATAACTTATGATCTCTGGACTTAGTTTCTTTATTTGAAAAGTGAAGGAGTTGGACAAGATGACTTCTAAGGTCCCTTTCAGCCAGGAGTATGCTTGTAAATGTTTAACAATTGGATCTTCGAAAGAAAAAAAATTATACATTTTAAAGTTTAATCTGCTGTATTATTAACATTTTCTTCATCACTTTCTTCAGGCGAGATGATCAACAAAACAATAAATTAGGCACTAATATGTAATGTTTGCTGATTTCAGAGGTTTAAATGCTCCCACTGAAAATTTAGCAACCAGCTTTTGTCAGTCAATACAAGCTGGCTCCAGAACACCCCTACTTTTAGCTCTAAATTTATGATTC
>NW_027186153.1:61847-75071 GCF_028583685.1 Petaurus breviceps papuanus | reverse complement strand
GTGTGTGTGTGTGTGTGTGTGTGTGTGTGTGTGTGTGTGTGTGTGTGAATAGTGGGGTGAGCTGGAAGAGCATTCCAACCATAAGAGATAGGACACATAAAAGCAGTGCAGAGTAGGACGAGATCAGAAGATTGTGATTAGTCCAGTTTTACTAAAATGTAGTTTGTGAAAGGGAGATGTGAACCATGGGGACCAAAGGGAAATTGAATTTAAATTATGGAGGGCTTTAGGATACAAAAAGGCATTTATGGTTTATGCGGCAAGCAATTAGGATGCCTTGAAGGTTTTCAAGAAGAGTAATGACATTACTTGAACAATAACAAGAAAAAGGTACTGAAGACAGGAGGAGAAATTAGTTAGGAAACTATCATACTGGTAGTCTGAGAGACTCTGAATGAGGATAGTTGTAGTTGGAAGGAAGAAGCTTGTTTGAGAGGTATTTTGGAGATAGAATTGACAGCACTTGGCAACTAACCGGATATTAGAGGTGAGGGAAAGGTTAAAGGTGATGCTGAGCACAGGTGTGCATATGGCAAGTGCCAGTTGTATACTCTATCTCAAATAAATGTCTTTATTTTTCAATTCAATCCCATATTCTTTTAAAGTATAGTATCCATATTTGCATATAGATTTTTACATAGATATGATCTATATAAAATTTGAAGTATAGATTTCAATTTTAAAATATAAATTTAAACTATATATGATTATGCATACATATCATGTATATTTAAGTTTTACTTTCTTTAATTGGATTAATAAAAACAACATATGTTATGATTGAGCATTTAATAAATATTGACTCTCAAAAGAAAAATGAAAAATGAATAAAATTTCTTGAGTGTATACCCTAATGAAATATGCTCTAATTACCTAAAGAGGCTTAGGTTTTGAGTTTGGGTGCCTTGAAGAATGGAGATAGAATCCGCAAATAGCCTTTGCTATCTCTGTAGTTTCACAGGGCTGAGACTTTTCCATTTGGTTATGATTGTTTTTACAACTAGATTGTAAGCTCCCATATGTCAGGAATCACATCTTAACAATTAAAAAAAAATTTCCTTCAAGGTACCTAGCTGGTATGTAAAAATATCTATAGATACATTAAGTAAGGAGAGTTCAGGTCCTAAAGAGAATAAGACTCAAGGAATTTTATCCACCTTTGCTTGGGGAAATTGTGTGTGTGTGTAAAAGTGTATGTACACGTGTGGAAGAGCATAGATATCTATCTTTCTCATCCCAGTCATCTTCCTTTTTCCTCATAGTAACCACTGATATCCCTAACACAATACCTTTAACTTGACTAATCAGTATTGCAATGCCACATTTTCTCCCTGGTCAGCTCCCAGGTTGCTTTTGCACTTTTATATAGAGCTTCCTCCACAGTCCATAGAAGGGTCATTCTAGCTAAATAAAGTTCCATGAATTAGCTTTATAACAAAGCTCTCAGCAAACCACTTGGCTACTCATAAAAGCAACCACCTACAGAAAACCAGTGTGGGTCTGCCTGTACAGTTTGCCAATTATCAGCTCCTCAACTGAGTAAAGCCTTTCAATTCAGCATATTCCCAGGAGATGTTTCTCTGAGCAAATCATTCTCTTTTCTGTTGATAGCACCACTGTCCTTCCAGTCATTCAGGTTTGTGACCTGGGAATGATCCTTGATTTTTTCCTTCTCCCTCAATTCCCATACCCTTTCCATTCCATCCTCTTCCTACATCAACTCTCTCATTCTTTATTACCATAGTTATTCCAAGCTCTCACTTCTACCTTTTTTTTTCTTTTTGGAAGGTAGGGCAATTAGGATTAAGTGACTTGCCCAAGGTCACACGGCTAGTAAGTGTTAAATGTCTGAGGTCGGATTTGAACTCAGGTCCTCCTGACACCAGGGCTGGCGCTCTACTCACTTAGCCGCCCCTCACTTCTACCTTTTTACATGTATTCTTTGTCTCCCAAACTAGATCACAGTCACCTTAAGGAAATGGATCCTAACTCCTACTTCTCTGTTTCCATAGGATCTACCACAATCTCTACAAAGACTAGGTCTTTAAAAAATACATTGGATGATGACTTCTTCACCTTTTCCAAATAATGACATTACTTCCCAGCAATTGAAAGGCACTTCAAAGTCCTGAGACAAAAAGTGTGCCCATACACTTTGATGATGTTATAATAAGCATGGCTACATTGATGGCTGAATTGTAATATAATCTCTGAGGAGGACAAGGACTATGTCTGTTTTCCTTGTGTACTGATGAGTGTCTCTATATTCATAGACTCATAGAGCTGGAAGGGACCCCATAGGTCATTTATTGTTAAATCCCTTATCTTACTTTTGAGGAAACCAAGGCTCAGGTAAGTTTAAGGGCTTAGTAATTGCTAAGGGGGATACTGAAGGCAGATCCTCTAAATCTAAACCCATGACTCATTCTACTGTTTCAACCTATCTCTTCGTAACCCATAAGCTTGGTTTTTCTGATTATTCTTTAGTTTTTCTATGTTTTGACTTTTTTGTTGCTTATTGGAACCCTCTTCAAATGAATATGGACAGGGAGAAAAAGGAAGAAGAGACAACTCAAACCAATCCATTTTCCAGTTCTGGTAGTGTTTTGGGGAGGAGGGAAAAAGAAAATGTCCTCTCCTTTGGAACTCTGAGGAAAGGGGAGAATAAGAGGAAATAATGTTCCAGTCCTTTCAGTAGTTTTTATTAAACTCTAGAGCCCCCATTTTCTTTCCCTGTTCTACTCTTCCTCCTTTTCTACCTTTCTTCTTCTTCTCCCTCTCTTCTGTTTCCCTAAACAGTCAGAGCTGGGCAAGGGTGGGTCAGGGGAACCACTCCAGTTCCTTTTTTTTTCTCTACCACAAACCCCGTTCCCAGGCCAGGTCTTCACCACAATATTTGTAATTCAGGCAAAAATAATCCCTCACAAATTTGGGAGAAAAGTCATCTTCTGTTTGAATTAGTTAGATATAATTAAGGAAAAAATGCTGGTTTTTTCCCACCCTTGATGCATCCAGGTAATTGTAATCCTATTCATTACTTTCCTTTATCAGCAATGATCTTTGACAGTTGATCTGCCTTGCATTTGGGAAATTCTGTATTGTTTCCAATGATCTCTCCCTGAAACAAACAAAAAATCCCCCTCTCCTCATCTTTAAAGAAAAAACCACAATATTCTGGTGATACTAATTATTATAATCTATGAAGAATAAAAATTGTGGGTCACCCAAAGATGCATAGGGGCTATAAGTTATGTTTTGCACATTAATGAAAACTTGTATAAGAAGAGTTGGCATAAAAAAATTCATCCAAGACATATGTGACTAAAAAATGAGGTAGGCCAAGCTTGTATTTGGAGATAGGGCTAACAGAAGGACAGTCTGACTACTGTCATTTTACCCTCAAAATACTGAAAGAGCAATGGTTTCCATCTGAGATTTCATCAAAATGACTCAGGGGTTCATACTAAAAATTTTTTAATGGTGCCTTAAGTAGTAAAGAATTGCTCAATTATTTATATTTTTTTCATTGCAACAACAGATATGTACATGTTTGAAGCATTATAGGTTTGTTTCTACAATGATTTGAAACAATCATGATTACGTGCACAACAATTTTGTTTTCTGTGTAGCAATTGCATCAAACTCTGACCTCTTCTTGACTCAATGCAATGTGTTCTTACAGTTTCTAGATCTGCCATCAAATTGTTTCCAAACTGTCCCAAGGGTTCCACATTGGAGTGCAAAATGGTTCTGATTAGATGGTTCTACATATGCACATACTCCATTTGTGTTCTAAACACTACACCAGAATAGCTCCCCTTGTCCCCTCTGTTACTCTGAAATTGTACCTCATCTGCTATTTATCCTCATGATCAAGATGTTCTGAATGTTTGCATTCTTGAAGCACAAAGGTCAAGTTGTTTGAAAACTATGACCATGGAGCATTATGGGCAATCTCAACGCCATCATTGACTATCACAAATGTTCTGCAGAAAGACAACTGATGCCTCTCATCACAGTTTAATTTTTCAATTTAAACATATCCTCTGCTTTTCTTCCTTTTCTTCTATCTGGTACATTTTCAAACTAACTAGTTGGTAACACTGGTCAGTTTTTCAAGTACAGTTTCAGAAAGTATATCTAGTTTGCCAGTAATAGAAGAGAAGAAAGTCATCTCTGAAGAGATTCATTCCTTAAAAAGGTTAGTTCAAATAGAAACATTGTTAAAAATGAAGTAATATATGCAAATGAAATTTAAGCATATTTATCATTTAATATAGTGCTAGTCATTAGCCAGTAGAAAATGAAATAGTTTATATCATAACTAGCTATTTATTTTTGTCAATTGGTTATGTGTCAATTTAAAAAAAATGAATCTTTCAGCAAGAGAGCTTGTAAAATTCTCCTTCTGATTTCCACCACATATTTGTGTAAATGAATATTTTCATTTTATTCTTATTTTAAATCAAAATACAGAATTAAACTTGATGTAGAATCAAATTTAAAACTTTGTTTGATGTTCAGCCAAATATTTCAAAACTTTGTTCCAATAAAAAGGCCAACATCAAAATTAAGTTTATTTGTGTTTATTATATTGTTAGACATCTTCAAAGTTGCAACTGATTTAATTAAAATGTTATTTATATTCAAGAAAATTTGTATGAGAAAGAAATTTAATATGAAGTTTTGCAGATAATAGTAGGCATATGAAGTCTTGCTGAATTATTTTAATTACTACAGAATGTCCCACATAAAATATTTGTAATTATCTTATAATCAGTTTTGTATTTTATATTTAGAGTTTTAATAATTATAGGTAGAATAGTATGTCATTATAATTATGTAATTTAAATTTGTAGCTTTGGGGAGCAAAAGTTATCATTATAGTGATTGTAAGCACTTAATGAATAAATCTAAAGGAATATTATCAGTAGGATATTAAATTGCCATAGGGTTCATACCTTTTTTCATATGTATTAAAGGGGTTCAAGGATCAAAAAATGTTGTGAATTACAGGCCCCTAGCATGTTATGTAGATATGCTACAGAGGATTTATGAGGTGGGTTTTTTTTGGGGGGGGGGGCGGGCAAGGATAACATGATGAGGTTTGTGATGCTGATCATAACCCATCCACTGTGACCGGGACCATCGCCAGTCTTCTTGACTTTTGTCTTGCTACTGGGCTCTAGTGACTCTGAGAGAGAGAGTGAGACTGAAAACTTTACCTCACTTAAATCCAATCCACACACAAGTCAGGATATCACCCCATGAAGTCATTGGAACTCTTTGAAAACAAAGGACCACCACCATCACCACCACCAACAAGACATTGTCAGGATTCACATAGGATGAGAAGACATGGATATTGCTATTAGGTCCCTTGGAGGGAATAGTCAAACTGAGAAGATCCCACGGAAGTACCGAAGAGCAAGTGTCTGAGAAATGTTAAGAGATTGATGGGACTCAGTAAAAGGGTATGAAGGGACCCAAACTTGTAGATAGGAGGCACAGTGGATAGATAGAGTGCTAGACTTCGAGTCAAGAAGACCTGTGTTCAAATCCAGTCTCAGACATAGTAGCATGTGACCCCTGGTGAGTTACTTTACCTTTATCTGCTTTAGTTTCCTCATTTGTAAAATGGGTATAACATACAGTGTTTTTGTGAGGATAAAATGACATATTTATAAAGCACTTTGCAAACCTTAAAGTTCCATATAAATGCTAGTTATAGTTATTATTTTTTGAGTTATCAGGAATGAAAGGTTGTGAGTCCATTGGGGAAAATTCTTCTAGGTGTTTTTTATTCTGCAATTAATAACATGGGAGAATATAGAATTTTGGAAACTATGTACCAGTCTCCTTTCCCCACACCCTCTTTATTCAAGGGTTTCACATTGAAAAATGGAGGAAGCCTGTGACAGGCTAATAGCAAGAAACTGGAGTAGAGGCAGTTTCCTTCAGGAAAATACTTTTGTTAACATTCATGGGGCTATCAGCCAACAACGATTAAATGATTCTGATTCTACACATAATTACAGCAGTTTATAGAAGTAGTGTGGGATAATGGACAGGGCAAAATTTGGGTTCAAATCCTGACTCAGAAATGTATTGGTTATGTTACTTTGGGCAAATCAAGTAATCTCATTGAGTCTCTGTTTTCTTATCTGTAAACTGGAGTCAATACACCTGCTAGCTAATAGCTAATACACCTACTAATGCACTTATTATATAAGATTATTGTGGACACCAAGTGAGGTAATTGTAAGGGTTAGGTTTTGTCTTCACTCCAATTTATGCACAAATTGATTTATTGATTCAATTAGTATGTCTGGGTCTTCTGCAGTTTCCTTACTTGACATGGGGGTGTAATCCTACCCTTACACTAAGAATGTCACATGCTTAGAAAATATTAAAGTACTTTATAAATTTGGACTGTTATTATGTGCAGAGTTCATTAATTATTTTGGAAATAATAGCCCAAACTATTTTGGTCATAGTATATTTTACTTTTTAGGGGCAGCTAGGTGGGGTAGTCTATCGACTGTTGGGCCTGAAGTCAGGAAGACTTATGTTCCTGAGTTCAAATCCAGGCTCAGGGACTTACTACTTATGTGACCCTGGGCAAGTCACTTAACCTTGTTTGCCTCAGTTTCTTAATATGTAAAATGAGCTGGAGAAGGAAATGGAAAACTATTCCAGTGTTTTTGCTGAGAAAACACCAAATGGGGTCATGGAGAATCAGATACAACTGAAATGACAACCACTAATGTGTTTCTGGTTACATTTAAAAGTCTTTACCCAGAACCCACAAACTTAATTTTTAAAACATGTTAATAATTGTATTTCAATATATTTGGGATCCTTTGTAATCCTATATATTTTATTTTATGCATTTAACAAAATTATTCAAAGAACAGATCCTTAGATTTCACCAGACTACTAAAAGAGTCCAAGACATGAAAAGGGTATAAGAATGCCTGGTTTAAAAGGATCTTTGCTGTGGGGGAACAGTTTCTGGTATTCCTAGAGGCATTTGTCAGGGGTTGCTATGGGAGATATGTTGGTCAGTTCCCTTCATGATAGTGCCAGGAAGCTGGAAAGTAGAACTGAAGGAGAGGAAGTTAATTTTTACAGGCTTTTCCCTTCCAACTCAGGCTGGGCCTTAAGAGACATCTGCTGCAAGGGACATAGTCACAGTTAATGTATACACGACAAGTACCTCCTGCCATAGAAACAGCTTTGTAGGGTGTCTGAGCTTAGAGAATGTTCTTGGGTCATTGTAAAAACAACTAGGAATAACTCTCTGTCTCTCTGTCTATTTCTCAGCCCCTCTCTTTCCCCCTCTCTCTCCCTTTCTGTATCTGTCTCTTTCTCTCTCTCCATCTTTCTTTCTCTCTGTCTGTCTCTTCCATTCTTTCATTCTCTTCCTCTTTACTCTCTTTCCCTTTTTCTTTTTCCTCCATATAATTTCTTCTTTCCCTTTCTTAACCTTTTCATTTCTATTCTCCTTCTTTTCCCTTCTCTTCTCCATTCTTTCCCTCTCTTATTTCCTCCTTTCCTTCCTTCTTCTGTCTTTTCCCCTTCTTTCAAATTAATACTTAGAATTCCACTCTCAACTCTCCCTAGCAATTGGGAGGACTCCAAGCATCCACTCACCAGTCTATTGCATTCTTGTCCACTCATCCCAATACCATAGGGAAGTGAGTAAGGCCGAGGATGAGTCAAGGCCCAGCTGCTACCATGGGTAGAATCCAGACTCAAGGTCACTCTTGACAAGAAAGGTCATTGGATGCAATACATTGGCTTTATTAAGCTTCCAACTTTTACAAATTGTTAACCTTTACTCCATAGGCTCATGCTCAATGGAGAGACCATAGACATAAAGTATTTTTACTGCCTACTGTGTGATGTGTTATGTATGCTGTGAACTGGGCAGCATTTTTTGCTAATTTTTCCTGAAAATATTCCTTTTTGAAACTTTTTTGTGGCATCTTTGCCTGTCTTCTTCATTCCCATATTAGGCTCATAAATCTCATTGCTAGAATAAACTAAATTCTCTACTTACAAGCCAACTTTTTCAAGAGGAGCCTTTTTCAAATTATTTGAAAGACATTATCATATAGGTGGAAATATGAATGAAGTTGGAGTCAGCAACATTGTAGTCAAATCTTGTCTCTGGTATTTACTACATTCATGAAGTTGGGGCAAGACACAACCTCCCTAGGATTCAGTTTCCTCATCTTTAAAATGTAGAGGTCAGGCTAAATTATATCTAAGGCCCCCTTCTAACTTGGCTAAAAACCTGACCACTTTAGCCCTTCGCTTTCCTCATCTCTAAAATGAGAAACTGGTTTAGATGATCTTCTATGGTCTTTTCAAATCTGCGAATCTTTCTGTGAGTCAGTTGTATGAGGTTATTTTATTCTTCCTTTCTTTTTCTTGTTCTCCTAAGAACGGATTTATGTAACTCAAGCTGATTGTGCAATGCTTTTAGATACCCAAGTTTCTGGAAAGCAAATAACTTTCATGTGTGCTCAGCATTCTGTGCTCTCTGTGCCTGGATTTCACGTGCATGTTGTTAACAACTGAGTTCATAATATCCACATGTGTTCATATGTATGTAGGTGTGTATATGTATGTGTATACACACATGCATGCTTGCACACACAAACCATTTATCCAGAAGGAAGAGCTCCAGCAACCTCAAGCATCAGGAACATAATTAAATACCAGGAACTAAGTAAAAAGACTTCTGTGGTCTGAAAACAGCAATCATGAAGCCCATGAATTAAATTCTGTGTATTACTTTTTTTTCTGTAAGAGAAACTCTCATTCAAGGCCTACTGACTTAAATCAGAAATTTAATTTTATACATTTTACAAACAAATGTTGGCAATTCCTAACAAACTGGTAAAGCTTTGAGTATAGGCCCAAGGAGAGACTGTGTATCTACTGTGTTTCCCCGATAATAAGACCTATCCTGAAAATAAGCCCTCCCCTTACTGTGTAAGATTCCTCTAAAATAAGCCCTCCCCCGAAAATAAGCCCTATTGAGATTGCTACTGTAGTGAAGGTGATCCCCTGCGCTACACGCTACATTACGGTACCCTCTGTATGCACCATCCCCCCCTCCCCCGGGTGAAATGCACGCTGCGCTCCGAGCTGCATCCAATCAGAGCTGCAGCAGTGAGCACGTCATCCTGTTCTTCCCCAGTGATTTGCTTGCTGGCGCCATTGAGAGCAGTGCCGCGGAGGAGAGCTGGGGCAGGACAACATAAAAACCCGGGATGTAAGCGGGAGTGAGGGGACATGATGGAGGATAAAAAGGGCATGATGGAGGAAAAAATAACTCAGGGGGCATGATGGAGTGAAAAGAAGGACTGATGGTCATAATTTTATTATTCTGTCTGTTTTGACCCCCAGACATGAGTACAAAAAGGAAGAGCTATACTGTTGAGTATAAGAAAGCAATTGTAGAGGAGTCACATGGCAAGAATCTTGCAGTTTTCTGTAAAGAAAAAATTTTGGATCTTCGAATGGTCAGAAAATGGAGAGCAGATTATAATAATCTCAATCAACAGGTGGATGAGGGAAAAGGGAAAAAGTGCAGGTCTGGATCAGGTCGGCAGCCCTTATATCCTGACTTGGAGATCCTCATTGGTGAATGGATTGCTGACAGGAGAGCAAAGACCTTGGTTGTGTGCAGGGCTGATATTCAAGCATTTGCCCTTTCAATGGCACCAAAGTTTGAAATGGTCTCAGAAGGATTCAAAGCATCACAACACTGGTTGGATGGTTTCCTTCAACGGTATGAACTGTCCCTACGGTAAGAAGATCAACAACACTGTTTAAGCTGGAAGATGCTGAAGTTATTAAACGTGCACTTGCATTCAAGTCCTTTATTGATAGGATCAACATTTCCAAGTACCAAACCTGCAATATGATTGCTATGGATGAAACTGCAGTGTTTATGGGACAAGGATCTCAAACAACAATTCATCACAGGGGTGCAACGTCAATCTACATTCCCACCACTGGCTATGAAAGTGCACGGGTCACCTGTGTTTTGGCAATTCGTTTGGATGGAAAGAAAGCTACACCTCTAATCATCAGTAAGGGCAAGAAAGATAAGATTGAACGTGTATCTGGCATTTACGTTCTTGAAACCGAAAAAGCCTGGTGTACATAAGCCGTTATAAGAAAGTGGGTTGATTTAATGCTGCCACTTGTTATGCGAGGTAACCAAAGAGGTCTGATAGTCTGGGATTCAGCCAGCACTCACCGTGCTAAAGAAATGAAGAACTTCCTTGCAGAGAGAAGAATAGATCAAGTAATGATTCCTGCAGGAATGACTGCCTATCTCCAGACCCTTTATATTGCAATAAAGAAGCCATTCAAGGACCATTTGCGCATGGAAGTCAATGACTACATTGAAAATAGAATGGAAAGAAATCAGCGTGGAAACTTTGTGAAGCCCTGTCTGCAAGAAGTCGTGACTTGGGTGAAGAAGTCATGGGATAAAATTACTGACAGCTGTGTCGCCAAGGCACTACGAGCAGGTTACCTGGACAAGACATATTCATTTAAAGAGAGCTATATTGCTGGACATGACAGATTGGATCCACTTCTTCTGAAGGAAATGGAGGCGCAAGACATCCAGGACGGAATTCAGGGTATGGACACTTATGACGATGTTGTTGAAGAAGATGACATGATCATTATTGAATAAAGGTACATTTTTTTGTTCACATTTACCTGTTTATTAAAATTGCTGTCAATGTTCATTAAAATAAGCCCTCCCCTGAAAATAAGCCCTCTGGTGTTTTTCTGTCCAAAAAAAAATTAATAAGACAGTGTCTTATTATTGGGGAAACACGGTATCTTTGATTCAAGGGCCAGGCTTCCCGACATGGGAGAGGCTAATCAACAGATTAGCTACAGAGTGAATACTTTGATGTTTTTGACCACAGCAAACCTAGAAGATTATCTCCTGAGTTGTAGAGGATTTAAACTGAAGTCAATGGAGAGAATATTCATAGCAACAAAATCAGGCAGTCTTGAAACATTGAAAAAATTTTTAGTCAAACACACATAATTATCTAGTGTTCCCAGTCCACAGAAAATTCAAAGCAGCAAATAAAAAGAAGTATTGAGAGCAGGGTTACTAGATGCAGGCTTACCACCAGCACTGAAAGGTGATACCTGGCAGCTTGACATGGAGAGATGAGATAGACCCAAGAACTTTACAGGCCTAGAAGTCAGCTTTCACTTGAGATAAAGACCAACAGTCCCATATGAGTCCAACTCTTGGGTGGTATCACAGTGTTATAATAATAAATGTCACCAATAAAGGGTTACATTCTATTCTGTTTAAGAAGGCAGGTGATCGCATATCTTAAGAATATTTCTATAGAATAGCAAATATATGAAAGATTTCAGAGCTTAAAAGACTCAGCTTTAGCTATCTGGGGAAAAACCCCACATACATAATGCTCTATTTCCTAAGAATTCTAGATAAAGGAAGTATTATTGTATGTATGTATGTATGTATGTACATGCAGTAATACTACAATATGTGTATATACACACACATGCATACCATGATAATTCCTTTATCTAGAATCCTTAGGGAAATGAGGCACCATGAAGGTGTTTTTCCTAGATAACTGAAATGTATGTAACACACACAATATATTACATATTATATGTATACACATATGCATATATGTATACCCATGATATGAATAAATAAAAACATATGTACATACACATATGTGTGGATTATAATATGTGATATGTTGGGGCTACCTAATATACCATGTGTGTATACGTGTGTGTGTGTGTGTGTGTGTGTGTGTGTGTGTGATCTCACAAGTCCAGTCTCTATCAATACAGGTCAGTACCTTCTCTGAGATTAATAGTTTTAAAGAATTGCCTAAAGCACTGAGAGTTAAAGTGATTTGTCTAGGGTCACACCACCAATGTGTAAAAGAGGTGAAATTTGAACCTGACATCTATCTGACTTGGAGGGTAACTCTCTATCCAGTACATTGAACCTCTTCCTTCTATATACATTTTGTATGAATGAATAAATGATGATACAGAGAGGCATCATAGTGTAGCAATCTGGGCTTAAAATGAAGAGCCGAGTTCAAATTCTTCCCATGACATTTACTAATTATGTGCCCATGGGCAATTCTCTTAACTTCTCTGAGCCTCAGGCAAATCTTCAAGACTATAATTTATAGTTGGGTTGTGATCCATGTCAGGGGAAGTTGTTTCCATATTAGGAATTCCCACGTTGACAAAATCATAGCCATATTGCAGACATAGACATAGATATGGACTTGGTAGAGGGGTATGGGGGACCTGTGGCCTTGAGGCCACACTTGAGGACCTAGAAGGTCACATGTAGCCTCGAGGCCACAGGTTCCCCTCCCCTGGATATGGACTTGGACACAGACATGAACATAAACACACACATATGATATCCACTAATATTTACACAACCTCTGCAGCTTTGGAGCCCTCCAGTTGGAGTCCTCTAGCTATATATACATTAAACAATATGAATGTACAAAAGAAAAGATAGGACAAAAACCATCCCATAACAGCAATTACCTTGCTAGCAATTTTTCATATCCTGAAACTGTTGCTGATGAATCATTGTAGATTCTACAGAAATAACAAAGAGGAATGACTTGAGGGAGACATGAGAAATTCTTCTTTGAGGAGACACAGAATAAATACGGCTTTTCTGTAAAGTTCACTAAAATTCCAAGGTTCTAGCTATTTTTGGTTTTGGATCGTTCCTTTTTTCCTTTAAGTGCCAATAGCATGCTGACTAATCTTTCCCCTCTTACTAGTAAAATAAAATAGGTTTGGATAGAAAGACAACCTTTATCCAATTTATCTAATGCAATTTTTGCTAGCCAATAACTAAAAACTGTCTGGGAAACAAAACAAAACATCTCAAAGGCTATAAAGGACTCTGGTCTGTCCATCAGGAGATAAGAGTTTGGTCTAGTGGTGACTCTACCATTAACTTAGTCATGTGACCCCAGGGTCATGTGACCTTGGGATAGTCATTTAGGCCTCCGTTTTCTTACCTATGTAGTGCAGAGTTTGGACTTGATGGTTTTTAGTTTCCTTCAGATCCAGTAATCTATGATCATTGGAATTCTTTTTTTTTTTTTTTTTTGCCTTTTGGAGGGCAATTGGGGT